>NW_021144907.1:89697-126294 GCF_900634775.1 Gouania willdenowi | reverse complement strand
ATATATAGATATTATATGGCAAGCCGTTCAGGAAATTATATATATATATATATATATATATATATATATATATATATATATATATATATATATATATATATATATGAAAGACTTAATATATTTGTAATATCATATCATAATATGAAAGACTTAATTTTATATTATATATATATTATATATATATCTATTATATACATATATATATATATATATATATATATACATATATATATATATATATATATATATATATATATATATATATATATATGAAAAACCCGGACAGAAGAGGTAAAGACAAGCAGACACTGTGCGATTTTTTCAATCGTTGTATCAGTTCCAGCTCATGTTCTCACACCTCTTCTTAGTTTTGTGGTGGTCAAGACCGGTCTTGGTCTCGAGACCAAATTTTAAAGGTCTTGGTCTTGTCTCGGACTCTGAAGCATTTTGACTCGGTCTTGTCTCGGACTCGGGCTGCCCGGACTCGGGATTTTCCGTCAAGACCGTTCGAGACCAGCACTAATTCCTGCTATTTTTAAACTTTTTTATAATGTGATAATAACACGGAGAAGAACGGGATAAAACAATCCTTTATTCATTATTTAATCCACCCTGTATAATGACCACAACCTTCCTTAATGTGACTGAGTGACGTGTGTGACACACTCATACGTGTGTGGCTACGGTGTCAGTTTGGACCGAGGAGCGCAAGGGAGATATGAGCTAATCACCGGTAAAAATCCCAGTAAAACTCCAGAAAACAATCACCAGTAATAAATATTATCTCCCTGGTAAAGACAGTAGCTCTAATAACTGGTAAAATGATAAACTGATGATATTACAGCCTGTGAAGGCTGGATAGGGGACGCACTTACTCTGCTTCTGGGTCCTAGTGCCAGCCGAGCGGTGAAGCCTGTTCCGTTTACCGTGTGTACTGAGGTCCATGTGTGTTTAATAAGTCTGTGTGTGTTTAATAAGTCCGTGTGTGTTTAATAAGTCCGTGTGTATCTGTTCCCCACAATATAAACAGGTTCACAATATAATTAATTTTTATAGTTTCTGTTTCCACTGTATCCAGAATAATAATAATTATAATTCTCAACAAGAACAATTGATTGATTTGTCACATGACTGTTCCATGGTTTGTTTTATTTAGTTTCACATCTACCTGTAGCTCTATGTTTTTTACACAGATGACAACTTGTTTGTAGTTTTATTTCAGAAAGTTTCACTTTTACAGTTACAGTTGGAAACCTTTGTTAATTGAATATCCTAGTTACATTACAGCAACCAAATTAAACTATATCAACTAAGTGAATTAATAAAAATAACCTGTGTAAAGGCTTTTTCAAACTAAAAAATGATCTTGTGAACTCTGTGACCTGTTGACCTGAACAACTGAAAGAATCAGAATCAAGAATCATTATTTCTTGGCAGAAATGCTTTTAAACACTTGCCGTACATTCAGCTGACATAAAAATCTTGTTTTCAAATATGTAGAATAATTGTGAATTTATCAGTAGCAGTAGTAGTTTTAATATTTTAGTTATTTTTTTGCAGGCACCTTTTTTGTCCGTCAAATGTATTTAAAATAAACTAAAATTAAAGAGAGAATGTTATTTAACTGTCGAACCTTGCCATAATTTTATTTATTTATATATTTTTTTAAATTGAAAAAAAAATGTTTATGGTCTTGGTCTCGGTCTCGGCTCCCGAAAGTCTTGGTCTTGTCTTGGTCTCGGTGCATTCTGGTCTCGGGCAAGTCTTGGTCTCGGATAGTGCGGTCTTGAACACAACACTAGCTGCTGGTACATGGGGTCTCCACCACTAAGCCCACCAAGGTGATCTCACAACACCTGCAAACATTAAACTAAAGACAAAGATCAAAAAGTTGACCAGGACCAACACTTAAAGTGGACCAGACACACACCACAATAATTATAAAGAGCTATTAGAGGCAAACATTGTCCTCAGTATTAATAACAGAATAAACTCATATTTGATGTATGGTCAGGTAAAGTAAGAACAGACAATGAACAACATTAACAAAGAGTCAACTTTAAAAAGTACTGTAGAGATAGTGAATCCTGAGATGTAGTGTAGGGAGAGCGTCCAGCCCTAGCACACAGTATTGTTTAATCCCATCTACACTGTCAGCAGATGATAGAGCAGCAGTCTAGGAACTACAAGTCACTGAAATATTATTAAACACAATAAGACCAAAACAGCAGTAACAAGCAGTTAGTCTGTACCAGTGAGACATTTTATATCAGATTATTATTGTTTTTACACAGCGTAGCTTCACTGTTTTTATATCTTTTTAACCAACCTACATCTTTTTATTAAAAATAAATAAATCCAAGGCTCATCACTAATTAGAAATGTAAATAAAAACATTAACAACAAAGTCATGTTAGTGCGCTTAACAAAATATAAAGTCCATAGTAAGAAAGAAAAAACCCAAGAAGAAGAAACTTTGAAGCCTATATTTACAATATACAGTTATTTTTAGCAAAGTGTCTTTAATAGGAATCAAATAAACACAAAGAACAAATATTTTATGATCTTTAATATTTCATCTTTCAAATAAAAAGTGTGATTAACAATCTACAGTTATTCTTATAAATGTTTTGTTTTCTATTGTGATTTCGCACATTTATTTTTTCAAATAAAAAGTACAATGAACAATAGCAGTAATTATTATCATTTCTTCCATCTTTTATATTTTGCATACTTGATAGACGTCATAGGAGGGATAAAAGCAAGTTTAAAAAATATTGAATATGATTAAAACTACAATTAAACTTATTTCTGTTAAATATTGTTTTATTTACATTACATAACATTTATATAATATATGCATCACCTTTGTAAATCTGTTTCAACATTTGTAAAAGTGTTTTTCTGTTTATTTTTTTTAGATAATTATGCACATTTGTAAATTTGTTGTAGCATTGCATTGTATGAAATGTGTGTGTTTATTGATGGATGATGGACAGAATGCTGGATCACTACCTACTGCTGTTTTCAGGAGGTCTTGGTAGCTTTTCTTCTCCTGCAGCTCAGCTTGTGATGTCCATGCTGAACTAGCAACAAGTTCAGGCTGCTGCCACGCAGCAAACTCATTCTGATCACTTTTAATAAGAGGGCTGTTTAATCACATACTATGATACATTCTGAAGCCAAACTGGTGATAGCTCAACAACTTGTGTTTTTAATCAACTTATCAAGTCTCCCCGTGACCCTGAAAAAGGAAGAAGTGGGTCAGAAAATGGATGGATTATCAAGTCTATGAACAAAGCCTTTTTCTCTAATGTTTGAAAGCTAATGAAGCAATGATACTGGTCTGTAGTTAGAGCTGCTTATATTAACACTCTAATACATGGAACACTTTCACTGTTTGATTATTTATTACAAATAAACCACTTTGGAATGATTTATTGAAGACACACGACTTTTTTTTACTATATATTCTATATTAATTCATGAAAAGTTCATTTCAAAGCAACAAGTTGACATTTCATGATGTATTTTTTTTAACAATGTGAACTATTTATTTTTAATCTACAGAATGAATAAACAATGAAGATAAACTTTTATTGACTTGACTATTTTGGAATTCATCTGTGTTTCTTGGCTCAACAATCTCCTTAGTGAGGTCATATCCAACATTCACCAAATACCTGTTAAATTTAGGATTAATATCTGTTATTCTTTCACTACATCATTACTCTTTATTAAATCATTTGCATAATATGTTGTTCTTTTTGATGATTACATCAGTCCATGTTTTTTAATGTTACTCTTATTCTGTTTTAAGTTTTCAGGTTAATATATAGAAAGTGTGTATTCGTACGGTTGCCGTATGGACAAATCCAGGTGCTACTGGAACATTTACCGAAGTACTTAGGGTTAGGTTATAACTCTATATCACAACAATTCTTAGGGTTAGGTTTAGTCTTAGTCACGTGACCTAACACTGCGCAAAAAGCCCAAGAATCGAACCCCGAATATTCCAAGATATGAGTCAAATACGGTGATATCCACATGGTATACTCTCCGAACAGCAGTTGAAGTCGATGTCATGTTTGGAGCATGTCAAACTCCGGATATGGGAACACTTTTATACTTGCCATATCCCGGAGTTCAATTCTTCCCGGATACTCTCCCCGGTCATATCCGAAGTCCGAACACCACTAGTATTTTGATTGCGAATACTGCACCGATACTCTCCCCGGTCATATCCGAAGTCCGAACACCACTAGTATTTTGATTCCGAATACTGCACCGATACCCTTCCCGGTCATATCCGAAGTACGATATACAATTCATGGCCCATAGGGTGACTCACCATACCCAGGACAGTTAAATGCAGTGTCCCTAACTCTATACTAGGTCCACTTAAACCTTTTTCCCCTTTGTACCAATTGTCTCATCAAAAATGGCAGATCTACTTTGAAGATAGAGACTATCAAGATAAATATTAAAAACAAAAATCCCGTAGTGCACATTACATTTTATTCTATCACAATAAAATTAGAATGAGTTAGAAAAAGAAACACACACACATATATCACACAAACAAAATTTTAAACATCTCTATCTGAGTCTTCTTCCACCTCACTCACATGCAGATAGATAGATGTTTTATCTGAATTAGGGCGGAGCCTTTTTGAAAAGTGTCCAGAGTCTGTGCATAAGTGAGTGGATCTTGGCTCAACACTTTTTGTTCTGTTATTGCCCAGTGCTTTCTGGCAGGTTTCCTTCATCTCTGACAGTTGTGTTGCTTTGGTAGAGGCACATTTGTAAACAGTTTTTTCTTCTGGAGAGAGGATCCTCTGTCCCACTTTGACCCATTCCTTGAAAAGCTGTGTGACAAATGGGAAGAGAGGTCAGTATCCTGACCATTTTTATTTCAGCTGTCCTAACATGAACACAAGACCCACTTTAAATATTTAATCCCATACATTTATTGGCTAACACAATGTAACAAAACAATTATGGGTCTTTAAATTATGACAATAAATGATAACAGAAACAAATCCATTGCTGATATTAATTGTTGTTCCAATTGGTTTATTGATGCATTAACCTTAGCTCAACAGCTTGTCGCAGGCAATTAAAATGTCTTAAAGAGTCACTTTAGAAATAGCCTGTATACACTTTGTTTACAGGTGATTGATAAATACCATGATCAATAAATGCAGCAGTATGGAGCACGGCAATAACACTGGATCTCTCCTGGTGGTAAGAGTCTTCCTACTCTTTACATCCTCCTTGGTCCCATTCAGGTCCTGCTCCTCACTGGCCTAGTAGGATTCTAAAGCCATGTTGCAGCTCCTAGTGAATGAAAATGACAACACAAATACTATGTCATGAATTCATACTAAATGTATTATTTTAAGGCATCTGAAAAGGATAATGATCACTCAAATACATTAAATTAGGTCCCCAGATTAATGTGATCAGACTTACTTCTAACTTGGCTTGTGCCCCAGTGTGGCTCAGCATCTTAAATGGCCCCCATCACAGCAATGGTCACTTTTTCATTGTGATCAGAACAGAATCTGTGGTGGTGGTGGTGGAGGTAGAAGATACTCATCATTCAGCAAAACATGTTACAAAAAAAAAACAAAAAAAATCTAACTAACTGTGTTTTGTAATTTTCACAAACAGTGCCAATTCAGAGGGAAAAAGACCAAAAACATACTTGTCCTCTGGCTAGACCTTCCATTGCAGCTCTTTGAGGCTTCTATATGTATGACGGACCAAGCCCTGTATGGATATAAATACAGTGGTGATCAAATGTGTGCAATGTAGAGGAGAGACATAAATACATGCTTGGACATACAATCTAGCCATAGTACATGGATTCTTCGACATGCAATACACAAGTGGTTCTCAACCTGTGGGTTGGGACCCTTCCACTCTATTAGAGTTTTTTTTTCCCGATTGCTAACAAGTATTGGTTGAAACTGAAGTCACATGTTCAAAACTCTAAACACAGCCTGCATATCCATCAGTCATCTCAGCTCAACAGTTACTCTCATCTCCAAAAGTGTTTCTCACCAACAAAACACTTCATACACGTCTCAAATGAAGCTCATTCAACCACAACACTAACAAATAATCTCATCTAGTCACTCTGAGCTCGCTGAACTACTAAATACTAACAACAAAGAGCATTACATTGTCAGGTAAATCAGTATTTTAATACAAAATAAGATCTTTGCACAAAAAAAATATAAAATTACTGTAAACAAAAAAATAATCTATAGGGTACAGTTATTTAAAACACAAAATACTATAATCAATATATTTCATTTAGCTGATGTGTTTTGAACAAAGTGTGTTAGCATTTTAAAAATGTGCTGTAAACGTTTAGTGTTTTGCAGGTGGTGAACCAATTATAATATTAATAATTAAAACTAGTGAGTGAGAAAAGAGTTGATGAATGTTGTTGACTGTGGTCAGTGAATGTGTTTTGTGTGAAAACAATGAAAAATGAGTCACAGTTTAGTCCACATGGACTGAGAGATTTGCAGACCGTGTTCAGAGTTTTGAACATGTGACTTCAGATTAGACCAATGCTTGTTAGCATTGAAAAAAAACAATAATACACATGAAAAATAGTCACACTGACCAAAAACAAATCTAATATAATAACACTTACCCTCCTTGATCTTAATCGGTCACGCCCGAGCTGAACTCCACAGCTGTGATGAAGATGTGGTTTGTACTGAAAGCAGTAGAAGTTCCCCTGCTACCCTGATTTGCATGTGTATAGCTCACAGCACTTTCATTTACATGTTAAAGCCTCTCCTAGAATTGAGGGGAAAGGTCATGGGGGTCCTCCCCCCAGAAATGTTTTAACAAAAGACATGCAAATTCCTGCATTCTGGTGAATTTTAGCTGCAAGAACAAGTAAAAAATCTTAATAAAAACGTTGGTACAATAATTTTTCTGAACTCAGTCACACTTCTGTCACAACCAGTGTTGTTCTCGTTACTGAAAAAACATAACTAGTTACTGTTACTAGTTACTTCATTCACAAATGAACTCAGTTACTATTTTGATTACTTACCCCAAAAACTAATGAGTTACATGAAAAAGTTACTTTTAAGTTACTTAGAATTAAAGACTGCATTATTTTTGGGTCATCTGTGTCTGTACAGCTTCATATCAGCGCTGTATCAGAAAAGAATCCACTGTTGATCCAGTGGCGGCTGCTGGTCTTTCATGCAGGGGAAGCTCATTTTCTGCCTACTTCAGAAAATGTATCTGTTTATTTAAATGTGAATTCTAGTAGAATTCACATTTTGTTGTCAACAACTATTTGTAGATTATCACACACGCACGCGCGTAGCTGCTGCGCGCTGGAGTGTGAGTGTTTGGTCAAAAGTCTCACAACACAAGCAGTAACAGTCTCCACAAACACCAAAAACAGACACTAGGTTTGTCAGAAGTTAATTCGCTATGAGAGGATCAGCAAAGTCTCCGTGTCAACACAGAGCAAAGGACTGAAATATTTGAAAAACCCGCCTGTGTGCTTACAACGTCATACTCTCTGATTGGCTCATTTCGCTGTCAATCAAAATTGAATTAGCCTGAGACAGATCATCCAATCATCATCCATTATTCCAGCGTCCGGAACAGACAGATCCAGCCCACTGCTCCATAGACCTCCTGTGAAGCCCGGCGTCCGATGGGCGGGACTAAGTGCGTCATAACCGAGCATTTATCCAATGAGCGTCTAGTTTGACTGCAGTGGATCAACCCCTAAATCCTCTCCCATTGAAGTCAATTGAAGCTGAACTTCACCACTGTTTATTAACACTGTGACGCTGCGGTAATGAATGAAGAACGTTACGCTGTCACTGTCAGTTTCCTGTTATAAGAAGCTGATTCTGAACTAAACATACATGTGTTCTGTCATATATTTAGTCAATGAAATGTACACACAACACTACATATTTGACCACTGATTTTAGGGGAAGCTGAGGTTCCCTTGTAGTCTTAAAGCATCCGCCACTGTGTTGATCAACTCTGTGGTGGAGGAACAGTGGTTAATGAAGCTGACTTATAATCAGAGGTTCAGAGGTTTGAATCCCTCCTACTCCTACTGTATTAACATTGCTTTGGATAAAAGCCTCTGATAAATGAAATGTTATTGTATCAAACCCTACAGTTTATAATCATTTACATTAACAGAACTAAACTCTGCTCAGTATTAATCTTTACAAATACCAATCTGACTGAAACACTAAGTATTCTATTCTTTCAATACCAGTTTATTTACCTCAGACCAGCAGAAACTGAAAATGTTACAAGGAATTCTGAAATAAATAACACAAAACAACCTGAATATTATTCAGAATCAAAGGTCAAAACTTAAAGTGGCTTCAGCTTCATAAAACAGTTGTGTTTAGCTTTTAGAATGTTCCTTTACAGGCATCAAAGAATGGAATGGGCTCCAAGATAATCTAAAGAACAACACAGCTTCTCATGGGCAGTCAAAGATTGACTTTAGCACAACCATGTACGTAAGCAATGAGACTAATCAGATATAACTGAGGCAGATTGAAACTAAAAAGACAGTTTGGAAGAAAAATACACAAAATCTAAATTTTTAACAAATAATTCTAATTTAAATACTAAACTTAATACACATTAAACAACTCACATACAGATACCAAATAAATCAAAGCAGGCACAAAAGACCCCTAAATAATAAATAATAATAAATCAATTAATAGATCTTTAACATAATTTGTATTGCCTTAAATCAGCAGTAAATTTAATCTATAACTAACTACAAGAAATTGATCATTTGATTTGTAAATGTAAAATATCTTCTAATTAAAAGAATACTGTAGATATACACTTTTGAAATCTATGATTTGGCCTTTATAATTTATGTGTGTCTTTATCTTTGATTTTGCCGAATGGCAACGATTACATGATGTTTTTGCATTCGGAATTATTTACTCCGATTTAAATCATTCAGAATTAAAGTGGTAATTCCCGAACGAGGTTTACATGGAAAACAGGTTCATTCGTCTTTAGATAATTCCGCTTTAGGGCTGGGGGTTGGGAAGGCTCTGACTGGACAGGGGGACAGGGGTTTATCAGGAAAAACATACAACAAACATTTTATTGTCGTCTATGAAACAGAAGACCACACACGAGAATTGTTTTCACCTTTATTTTGATTTAGTTTGAAGCATCAGCTCAACAATAACACACGGTTTCAGTTTGGACCACGGAGCTGAAGGGAGATATGAACTAATCACTGGTAAAAATCCCAGTAAAACTCTGAAAACAATCACCACGAATAAATATTTGCTCCCTGGTAAAGACAGTAGCTCTAATAACAGGTAAAATGATAAACTGGTGATATTACAGCCTGAGAATGCAGTACTGGGACGCATTTACTCCGGGGGGTCCTAGTGCCAGCCGTCCGATGAAGCCTGTTACGTTTACCGAGGTTCGTGTGTGTTTAATAAGTCCGTGTATGTCCGTGTGAAAGTCTGCATGCTTATGCCTTTGTCCATCCACTCTTTTCATTATATCCATGTCTTTTAAGGCTCTTATCAAATAGTCTAGGCTGGAGTCTGGGCCGTCGCTATCTTGGATTATGTCGTCACCAGCACGTCATCTTCGCAAGTCGCGCATGCGCAAAACAATACAGATTAAAATAAAGCGGCTTTAACCAAGTTAAGTGTTTACAAGAAAGAGGAATTATCTAATTTGGAATTAAAAACGGAATAAACCAGCCACATAATTTGGAATTAACTGTACTTGGCAATTAAAACGATTCTGATTCTGATAAGGTTTAGGGGGGAAACACTTTTTCACACCACCGTAGGTCAAAGCATAGATTTCATAGACATCACATCCTGGATGAGTCGTAATTTTCTCCTTAACCAGGATAAAACCAAAGTGATTTTATTTTGTCCAAAACACCTCAGAGTTAAATTATCAGAGTAAATAGTGTCTCTGGATGGCATTACTCTGTCACCCAGCACCACAGTAAAAAACTTAGGCATTGTCTTTGATACTGACTAATCTTTTAATTCTCATATTAAACAAATCACAAAGACAGCCTTCTTCCACCTCCGTATTATCTCTAAAATCAGGAATGTCTTGGCCCAGAGTGCTGCTGAAAAACTAATACACGCATTTGTTACATTTTGTTAGATTTTTTTATGTTTATTTGTTTTTTATGTTTTCTACATTGTTATATGTTTGTGCAGCAGACAGAGAAGTCCATCTGCCTCCAATTTAACTTCCTGAAATGTCTGTGCAGCGCACTGACGTCCACATTAAATGAGCAAAATGCTCATTTAAATGGGGCGGTCTGCACCACTGCATGCACGTTAATTATTGCTGCAATCTTAGTGAATTCCTCACAGTAGGTGGGGAAACTGCGTCATCAAAGGATTTAGAGAAGCAACTATTTTACCACCCTTTAGTTCAGATCTTAGTGAATACGGCCCTCAGTCTGCTGGTCTTCTTGAAGTTTCTAGCGTCTAGAAGTAGAACAGGAGACAGAGCATTCAGTTACCAGGCTCCTCCCCTTTGGAACCAGCTCCCAATCTTAGTACAGGAGGCTGCTACTCTCTCCACCTTTAAAAATAAACTCAAAACCTACTTATTTGCTAAAGTGTATATCGTATAATAACCTAAAACGGACATGGTCTCGTTGTTTTGGTCATAATCACCGACCATTACACGTAAATGGTCAACACCTCAGACCGTTACATTCAAAACCTACTTATTTACTAAAGCGTACATCGTATAATTGATATAATTTAAAGCAGACATGGTCCCCTCTGTAGTGATCGCTGAGATGCCTACGTGTGCCCAGTACAAGACGAAACCTCATCTGTAGTGGTAGCATTTCAGAGCATGGCATCGATACTGTTAACAGTGTGCTCTCAATGTGAATTATGTTTTGTTAAAGTCGCAAATGCGATAATGTGTATTTTGTTTCTTTTTTGTTTTCTTTACTGATTATTATTAATGAAATGGCATGTGATGTGTAATGTGGGTGTGTACATTTTGTGATTGGTTGATTAATAAAAATCACCTTGAGTGAGCACAGCTGCTGCTGTGTGTGATGCAAGTCAGATACGTTGTTGCGTTTAGTAAGTCAAGAAGTGAAGCGTTTGTTTTAGCGTGTTGAAGTTGAGCCATGAGTGGGCCTGACGCTAGAAAAACCGAACATAGCAGTCGCTAGTCGCGGCAACTGTTTGACGGGGATGAAAAGAATTACGAACTTTGGGAGGTTAAGTTTTTGGGTCACCTCTGGCTGCAAGGCCTGAAAGAGATCATTACTACGGAGCCCGCGGGTGTGGAGACGCCGGAAGAAGCGGCCTCAAATGCCGAGGCATATGCGGAATTAATCCAGTTTTTGGACGACAAGAGTTTGTCGCTTGTAATGCGAGAAGCAGCCGACGATGGGCGCGCAGCGCTAAAGATTTTGAGAGACTATTATGCAGGTAAAGGAAAGCCACGAGTAATGAGCCTGTATACTGAGCTGACCTCGCTTCAAAAATCAAGCAGCGAGAGTGTAACAGATAGTGTTGTGGTGGTCAAGACCGGTCTTGGTCTCGAGACCAAATTTTAAAGGTCTTGGTCTTGTCTCGGACTCTGAAGCATTTTGACTCGGTCTTGTCTCGGACTCGGGCTGCCCGGACTCGGGATTTTCCGTCAAGACAGTTCGAGACCAGCACTAATTCCTGCTATTTTTAAACATTTTTATAATGTGATAATAACACGGAGAAGAACGGGAAAAAATAATCCTTTATTCATTATTTAATCCACCCCGTATAATGACCACAACCTTCCATAATGTGACTGAGTGACGTGTGTGACAACGGTGTCAGTTTGGACCGCGGAGCGCAAGGGAGATATGAACTAATCACCGGTAAAAATCCCAGTAAAACTCCAGAAAACAATCACCAGTAATAAATATTATCTCCCTGGTAAAGACAGTAGCTCTAACAACTGGTAAAATGATAAACTGATGATATTACAGCCTGTGAAGGCTGGATAGGGGACGCACTTACTCTGCTTCTGGGTCCTAGTGCCAGCCGAGCGGTGAAGCCTGTTCCGTTTACCGTGTGTACTGAGGTCCGTGTGTGTTTAATAAGTCCGTGTGTGTCCGTGTGAAAGTCTGCATGTTTATGCCTCTGTCCATCCACTCTTTTCATTATATCCATGTCTTTTAAGGCTTTATTACATAGTGTCGGCTGTAGTCCGGGCAGCCGCCATCTTGGTTTATGTCGTCACCAGCGCGTCATTGCCGCAGAGTTGCACTAGCCCAGAATGACTTAAATAACTGTAAAGAGGTCTTATATTAGTCTATTATCTTTTTAAAGTGGTGTTTTTTTGTGTGTCTTTAGACTCCAATTACATTTATGTATATAATATGTTCCCCACAATATAAACAGGTTCACAATATAATTATTTTTTATAGTTTCTGTTTCCACTGTATCCAGAATAATAATAATTCTCAACAAGAACTATTGATTAATTTGTTACATGACTTTTCCAGGGTTTGAGTTTGTTTTATTTAGTTTCACATCTACCTGTAGCTCTATGTTTTTTACACTGCTGACAACTTGTTTGTAGTTTTATTTCAGAAAGTTTCACTTTTACAGTTACAGTTGGAAACCTTTGTTAATTGAATATCCTAGTTATATTACAGCAACCAAATTAAACTATATCAACTAAGTGAATTAATAAAATAACCTGTGTAAAGGCTTTTTCAAACTAAAAAATTATCTTGTGAAATCTGTGACCTATTAAACCTGAACAACTCAAAGAATCAGAATCAAGAATCATTATTTCTTGGCAGAAATGCTTTTAAACACTTGCTGTACATTCAGCTGACATAAAAATCTTGTTTTCAAATATGTAGAATAATTGTGAATTTATCAGTAGCAGTAGTAGTTTTAATATTTTAGTTAATTTTTTGCAGGCACCTTTTTTGTCCGTCAAATGTATTTAAAATAAACTAAAATTAAAGAGAGATGTTCTTTAACTGTTGAACCTTGCCATAATTTTATTTATTTATATATTTTTTTAAATTGAAAAAAAAATGTTTATGGTCTTGGGCTTGGTCTTGGTCTCGGCTTGTCTTGGTCTTGGTCTTGACTTGGTCTCGGCTCCCGAAAGTCTTTGTCTTGTCTTGGTCTCGGTGCATTCTGGTCTCGGGCAAGTCTTGGTCTTGGATAGTGTGGTCTTGAACACAACACTAGTAACAGAATATGTTATTCGTGCTGAAACTGCAATCACGGCTTTACGAAATGCTGGAGAGACTTTGAGTGACGGACTGCTGGTGTCTATGGTTTTAAAGGGGCTTCCTGAGACTTTTAAACAGTTTGCCATCCATATAACGCAATCGGATGACAGGATGACATTTCTGAATTTAAAACAAAGCTTCGGAGCTACGAGGACATCGAAAAGATGCGTGCTCCAGCTGCAGAGGACAATGTAATGGCTGTGCGGACAAGACAGAGGCCTGCGAGACCCACCAGTGCCGGCTCAGCTGAACGTGGAGCGGAACGGGCTGCAGCAGACTTGGTGTGTTACAGATGCGGCAGGAAGGGACACATTGCCCGCGCTTACCAGTGCAAACTGTGGTGTAGCTACTGCAAGAGCAACACTCATCGCGACGTAACCTGCAGGAGGAGACGGCGCCAAGACGCAACATGGAGAGCCACCGAGGACGTGACCGACGAGTACGTTTTCCGGGTGACAGATGGAGCAGCAGGATCCCAGCCAAGCAACCAGGGTGTCGACGTGATGGGCCTGATGGTCGACTGCGGGGCAACCTCGCATATCGTCACCGACATCTCCAAGTTCAAGAGGTTCGATGAGGAGTTCCAGGCCGGGACTCATTACATGGAGCTCGCTGACGGCACAAGGTGTAAGGGAGTAGCAGAGCGCAGAGGTGATGCTGAGGTATACTTGATGGACAGTCGGGGACGCCGCCTCAAAACATTGTTGAGACGGGCGCTGTACATTCCCTCATACCCACAGGACATATTTTCGGTGCAAGCAGCGGTCTCCAACAGAGCAAGCGTGACATTCAAGAAAGGTGAGGACATTTTGGTGCACAAAGACGGTACAGAATTTCCTATTCGTGTACATGATAGACTATATTACTTGCATACAGTACCTTATGGATGTGATGATCAAGTGAATGGGTGTTATGATTTAAAGACATGGCATGAGATACTGGGACACTGTAATTTTGATGATGTGCAGAGATTAGAAGGTGTCGTTGATGGCATGAAAATTGAAGGTTCAACAAACAAACCTACAACTTGTGAAGTGTGCACCCGAGGCAAGTTTACACAAACCAGAATCAGAAAGCCTGATGTAAGAGCTAAAAGGCCTCTAGAGCTAGTGCACACAGATTTGGCCGGTCCAATTCACCCAGAGTCCAGAGAGGGGTATAAATATGTTTTGTATGTAATATGATTTTTCCAGTGCTGTGTTTGTGTATTGTCTTAAAAGTAAAAGTGACACACTACAAGCAACTGAGAGGTTTCTTGCAGATACGGCCCCATATGGTAAAAGTCAGCGTGTTCGATCTGACAATGGTACTGAGTTTACTGCAAAGAATTACAAAACTCTGTTGGTTAAAAATGGTATTAAACATGAGACTTCTGCGCCATATTCTCCCCATCAAAATGGTACAGCAGAGCGAAATTGGCGTACACTTTTTGACATGGCACGGTGCATGCTGATAGAGAGTGAGTTACCTAAAGGTTTATGGCCTTATGCAGTGCAGACTGCAGCTATGATCAGGAACAGGTGTTTTAACAATCGCACCAAACATACACCAGTTCAGATGCTGACAGGGAGACGGCCCAATCTTGCCAGGATGCAAAAGTTTGGTTCAGAGTGTTTTACTTATAAACAAGATAAAAGAAAGCTGGATCCAAGAAGTGAAAGAGGTGTTTTTATTGGTTATGATAAAAGCAGTCCAGCGTACATAGTCTATTTCCCTGACAGCAGGAAAATACAAAAGCACAGGTTAGTTAAGTTTCTTTCTAAGACCCGTGTTGAGCAACAGACTCAGACTAGCTTTGTTGATAATGATGGTGATTATGATGATGTTCTGGAGCAAAAGGCCAATAGAACTAGACAGGATGTAAATGCAAGTCCAGCAAGTGACCAGGTTTCAGTCAAAGAGGAGGAACTGAGTAGTAGTCCTCAAACCCAAACAGTGGAAGCTATGCCTGAGCCTCCAAGGTACCCATCTAGAGTGAGGAAGAGGCCAGACTATTTCCATGACAGTGTTTCTCAACAGGCATCTGATGAGGAAACCGATCAGGTGCAGATCAACATAGATTACAGTTATAGAGTGACATGTAATATTCCTGTAACTTTCACAGAAGCTGTAACCTCGGATAGATCAAAAGAGTGGGTCACAGCAATGAATGAGGAGATGCAGTCACTTAGAGAAAACCACACATTTACCCTGAGTAGCTTACCTGAGGGAAAGAAAGCAGTGGGGGGTAGATGGGTTTATGCGATCAAGAACAACGTAGATGCATCTGAAAGGTGCAAAGCACGTTATGTGGCCAAAGGATACAGTCAGAAAAGAGGTGAAGATTATGAAGAGACATTTTCCCCTACAGCTAACTTGACAAGTATCCGAGTGATAATACAGAAAGCGGCACAAGAAAATCTGATTCTGCACCACATGGATGTAAAAACTGCCTACCTGAACGCACCAATAGATCATGAAATTTACATGGAACAGCCAGAGGGCTATGAAGTAAAATCTGACACAAATGAAAAATTGGTTTGTAAACTGGAAAGGTCATTGTATGGGTTAAAACAATCTGGCAGAAACTGGAATAAAGTACTACAAGAGTACTTGACCAAAAACCACTTTGAGCAGAATCAAGCTGACCATTGTGTGTATACACGAGAAACAGCCAATGAAAAAGTGATCATTGTAATATGGGTTGATGATTTGTTGATTGTGGCAAGTGATGAAAATGTTCTTAGACATGTGAAGGACATGCTTACTGAAAGATTCCAAATGAAAGACTTGGGCAAAATAAGGCATTTTCTAGGAGTGGATTTTAACCAAAGTGACAACTGTGTGAGAGAGTCACAAGCTAAATATGTGACAAAAATATTACAAAGATTTAACATGCAGAATTGCAAACCTAGATCAACTCCTTGTGAACAAAAACTCAACTATACTAATGATGCTGAAAAGATGATTGATGTGAAAAAATATAGAGAGGCAGTGGGAAGCCTCATATATCTGACAATCTGTACAAGACCTGATATAAGTTTTGTTGTAAGCAAACTGTCACAATATGTCACAGAGCCAACTGTTGAGCAATGGTCCACAGTTAAACATGTACTGAGATACCTTAAAGGTACACTTGACAAAGAGCTGTGTTACAGAAAATGTAATGAGACACTGGGAATAAGAGCATACAGTGATGCAGACTGGGCGGCTAGTAATGATAGACGTAGTACAACTGGCTACTGTGTAAGTCTAACTGAATGTGGAGCTTTAATTTCATGGAAAACAAAGAAACATCCAACTGTTGCACTGTCTACCTGTGAGGCAGAGTATATAGTGTTATGGTCATTTTTATATTCATCATCATATCCTCAAATGTATGTTCATGTGTACAATTTGTCATGTTTTAATACATGACGACTCCATTACTCTTTACACTTTTGAACAGCTGAATCATGATTAAACAGTACAGATCGTATTATTCTCAGTGCAGCACAGTCTCTGCTCACATGCAGATATACACTGACGCACACACTTATCAAGGACAGATAAAAGACTGGCACCAAACCTTCTCATAACATCTTCATCATCCTCCAACATTTCCACTATGGGCATCTGACTCCCTCCCTTTTGTCTCTCACTGCTGGGACCTTTTCTTATCTGTATAAAACCTTAAGCTGAACCTGTTAGAGGGCGCGGCACTTCCTTCGGACGTCCGCCTGGACGGACGCTAATTTTGTTTCATTTTGTTCCATCTTGTACCTTTTTTCTTAGTTTAGAATAAACTTTTTTTATATAAAATCATCAATGCTTCTCCTGGACTCCATCATTCAACCAGAGCAATGAATCATGTCTTCAAATGAGGTCAACCGTAAATTCAGCCGAACAATTGGCGTCGACGAACTGAATCCATCTTCTGCTCTGTGGGGCGCCGACCGTGGACCAGCACTGGGTCGACACACTTGAAGCCCCGGGGCTGGCCCGCGGTGGTCCGCCCTCGGACAGAGACTGGAGCACGAACCATCGGTTGAACCTCAAACACCAATTCGGACTAAGGTAAAGCTGCCTTTATAAACATATATATATAAATTTTCATTTACATATATATTCGCTCTGTGTTGATTTTTTTTTGGAACCAGTCAAGCATTGTATTGATTTTCAGCTTTGAGCTTTGATTTTGATCCTCAGCTGTTCTGTGTTTTGACGCAGTGAATAGCCATGAGAAGGGCTCAAATGGTTGAGGTTCTATGCTTTTTAATGCTGTAGGTTCTCTCTGGTTTTCTTCGGGCTCGGATATTTTGTTTAGGCATAAAATACGGCTGGTCATTATTTACTTTGGTTTTGTTAGGACACCCACAGCCTGTGAGGTCCTGACCATAGATAGACGGGCAACCAAAGTTTCCAAAACATCCCAGCGGTGCCATGATTTCTCCCTTTGGCTTGGCTTTAATGCTTTCATTTGGACGAGTGTCAGCTTTTGACTTCTCTCAAACACACACACACACACACACACACACACACACACACACACACACACACACACACACACACACACACACACACACACACACACACACACACACACACACAAAGAGAGAGAAGGAGAGAGAGCCAAACACCCACGCACGCACCCACGCACAGAGAGAGAGAGGGAAACACGCGCACGCACAGCGCACGCGCACGCAAAGAGAGAGAGAAAGCCACACCTACGAGACACACACACACACACACAAGAGAGAGAGGTGGCCCCTCACTGGCTAGTTTAGTGCACTACACACTTGTGGCACAACATTGTGATTTCTCACCTTGCCCCCTGCCGATAGAATAGTGCCATTACACACAGACACTATTTTAATTTTAATTTTAAATTTTATTTTGATTTCATGTTTGATGGGTTCACTCTAAAATGAATATGAGCAACACACACTCAAACACACACACACACACACAGATGAATACAGTATTTCATTTTATTTTATTTTAATATTACTGTTACCATCATTATCATTTTTTATTATTTAAATTGTTAGTTTCTGTTGGCTTTGTGGTTGCCCCCCTGAAGAAACGACATCTTCAATGAAAGAATGAAATCACCTTCAACTCTTACGCTAATGAAATGTCAACATCATTCAAAGGACCAAGCATCAGAAGGAAATGGACAATCAAAGGTGTGTGACCTTTCAGGACTCAAGGACTCAACTCCCATTCAGCAAAGCAATGCTGAAATAACTCGCTCAGTCCCAAGTCAACTCTTCATCGTCTATGAATGGGCCGCATGCTGGGATTAACACATCCTGCCCCATCATCAAAGACTGAGAACCTGTGGGCGTCGGAGTGGACACTCCCCCACCAATGAGTTGCGAGTTAAACGCCACGACTACTGCCTGAACGATGGGCAGCAACTGCAGACTGGTCACACGTCTGCTGGAATATCTTCACCAAAAAAGACACTGTTTCAAAAGCCACAAGGATACCAAGCCACAAGAAGTCCACCACAGCCTTTGGTGGTAGTGCTAAATCACTTTAGCCTTGAACTTTGGCATGGAGGGGGACAACTAGCAAATAGCCAACAAGCTTCTCCTTCGCACAATACTAACCCCTCTATCTTCTGACTGTGCACTAGATTATTTTGTTTTCATTTATTCTCTCACACGCAGACAGACCAGACATACAGTCACACACCCACATTCATAACTATGAGAAACACAGGACCACCAGAACTTCACACAGAACCCTTCTGTTTGCCACATGAGATCAAGTGTGCCCATCATTTATCTTTGCTTTTATTCATTATGTTGCTCATTTATTTACACTGCTTTTGCCTTTATGAGAAAAGAACAAACAAAGGGGAAGAAAATAGTGTTACTGATAAGGTTGTTTTTGTTTGCTTTTCTTTCATTTATTCTCTTGTTGAGGGGAGGCCCCCCACAATGCAAGATATGTTTACATCCGCTGAAGAAAGAGCCCTCTGTTGCCTCAGCTTTTGGAGCTGAAGTTTTAATTTTTATTGGCCATGATTTTTATGAGCTCACACGTTTTTCTCCTTTGTTATTTCTGAACGATTCTTCTTTTTCTCTTTTGTTTTTACTCAATTTCAGGAAAATTGAGACAGAGATTGAGGACTGCAGCCTCAACCAAGTTTACATTTTGACATTTTTTTGACCGATACCCTCGTAAACAATCTGTACCTTACCCTTTTTGAAGCTGCTTGCGACAGACAGCCTAGTTCAACATTCATTGTTTTCATTTTGCGCGCCTCCCCCTTACCGCATCGGACTGTCTGGCCGGCCCAAAGCCACTCGACAGCAGGGGGCGGGGTACCAAATTTTTCCTGATAAAAAAAATGTCCCATTAGTTGCTATGAGTACATAGGCAATTACTTTTCAAACAAGAAGTCCTGGTTTAATGTGCAGAAAAAGGATAAACCTTGCTAGTTAAAGCGCTCTTTGGGGGATAGCGGTCCACCTGATTTGATACATGCTTGGTAACCGAATACCGTTCTGAACAAATTTCTACGTTCCCTTAGAGTGAGGGTTATTAGAGGTTGCGTGCTCCGTTCAATCTTAGAGGTGCCCAATAAAAGTCCTGACAGTTGTGCGAAATTTTCCTTCAGTTTGGTACTGTTGTGAGTTATCTCCCAAACTCTTATTTTCAAGAGCGGTGGTTGAGCCCCGCTGATTCAGAGATTCTTTTTTATATCTTTGGAGACGGACGGCGGGTGAGTTTTCCTTCGGTTTGGTACCGGAGGTTGTGTTTTCCTTCAGTTTGGTACTGTTGTGAATTATCTCCCAAACTCTTATTTTCAAGAGCGGTGGTTGAGTCCTGCTGATTCAGAGATTCTTTTTTACATTTCTGGAGATGGACGGCGGGTGAATTTCCCGCGGTTTGGTACCGCGGTTGAGTTTGTTGAGTTAGACACGGCTGTGCTATTCCTGCCTGATCAGCAGATGAGCAGACTGTCAGTACCACGGGCGATAATCTAAGACTCCGCCAAGGCGGAAGTAAAAAGGAGCGTACCTCTTATTAATCAGACGATACCAGTAAAAAGCAATTAATTAACACTAAAAGGTTGCCAAGCATGGGGGGGCAATAAGAGCTCATTGACCCCGAGAGACGAGGTGGACTGGCTATCGCCATTGGTGGGTTAGATGAGACCTATATTCTACTTAGACACTATGCAACAAAACCTTGTGAATGCATGGACGTGAAAATTGAGGCATGAACGTGTGCGGTGCATGAGTGACTGAATGATGACACGTTACGTATGCCTGAGAGAACCGCGTTGTGAGTGCGAATGTGCCGTGGACGTGTCATTGAGTGATTGACCGATGAATGGCTGTTTGACTACACATGTTCCTCTGTTTCACCTTCCTTTCCTCCTGGGTTTTGATGCACTAGATCTTCTCCCTGTTTTTGCCAATTATGTAGTGGGGTGTTCAGAAAACACTGCTGCTTGTTAAAAGAACTATGGTTTTAGGCCTTGGGCCTTCTAAAACGTTTACCAGGTTTTAAAGGTTTTTTTCTGGGTGTTTAAAAACACCAAACGACGTTTTTATATATGATACCACTTTCAGTGGATTGACTGGCTTTGACCTTGACTGACCTTACTGTTCATGTTCAGTGTCCATGTTTTTTGTTGTTTTATGTGTATACTCGTTGTTGTGTGCACTTGTCTATGTCTTCGTCTTAGTTGTTGCTATTGTGTAGCTTTTTCCAAAATACAGGTCGCTGGCTGTATACTCAAAGGAGACGAATCAGATCCAACTAAAGAAAAGAGATATTTTAAATTATTCATTTAAGTCTTAATGGTTTCCTCTCTTTCTGTTTCTGAGTGTTTCCTAACAGAAAATGCCACCGCCTTCTCGACTCCGATCCTACCTCTTCGCCGCCATGCCTGGTCACTGCTCTTATGATGAAGGATGAGAATTAAAGGGAAGTATTGTCCATGACTGTAACTGGGAAGCAAAGGGGAAATAGATTGAAATAGACACGTGACAATATGACATATTGTGGATGTTCTAACATAATATCTATTCCAGAGACTACAGAGACTTCCAATCCAACTGCGAAAGTGGGGACAGATCTTCAAATTTCCAAAAGGAGCGTACAGTTGACCCTGGCTTTGACCTTTTTAAGGCTGAGGAGGAGGAGGTCGAGGAGGTTGGAGGGCACAAAGGCAGGCGGACACAAGAGAGAGGAAAACGGAGACACATCCAAAATGATCAGATAAGTGATTTTCCAATGATATTTATCATATGGTTTTAAGAATCCAAATGTATTCTTATGTAAAAAAGGGAAGGGAGGGGCCAACGCCCCCCTATTTTATCATAGGAAAATAATATACCCCAAAACCCTCCAACCATTTTCTTCTTGTTCCAACAGCACTTAGCGTGCAAGACCATAAAACACCTTCACTGGGTTTAGACACGTTTAAGGGAAAAATTAAGTGTTCTCAACATTGGGTTGGTGGCCCAATCTGGGTCGCCTGAGATTTAAAAAGGGTCCTCCTGAAACTCTTGATAATTGATTGAAATAAGAGATAGTTTAAAGTTAAGTAACTTCCAAGTATTTAAGGAAGCTCTCCAAACCGTGCTGGGGCTCGTCACCCCTACGAATGGGATAAATATAGAGAGCAAAAGACAATATGATTGTTCGACTCAACTTAACTTTAATTCTGTCTAACCTTAAAGGGCCAATAATCTTGCTAAACTCTGGTTCAGACACAGAATAGGAGACACTTTTGCCACCAATTGACCTTCAAAATTAAGTAAATTACATCTCAAATAATAATTATGAGGGAAATGAATGAAATAAATGAACTGACAAATTCAGCTCTATAAAAGAATTAGGCTATGTAATTAGGTGTGGAGTGTTAACATTATTCAGAATAAATAAAGGATAGAATAAGATTTCTCCTTCACAAATAAGAGATAGCAAAGAAAAATGAAACAAACAATTTAAATAAATAAATAACATTATTTATTTATTTGGTTAAACTCAGTTAGCTTTCTCACATCTCCATGTCTCCCAATTGTATGTATTCATCTTGAGAAGACATGTAATCACACTCCACACTTCTCCGTCTGACTTGCATGTCCTTCTCCGTCTGACTTGCATGTCCTTCTCCGTCTGACTTGCATGTCCTTGTAAACAGTGGTTCTCAAATTGTTGCTTCTCACCAGGTAAGTAGATGTACCACAGATAATCACTGCAACTCCAGCTATGCTTCTTCTTACTCCAGGAAAAGAGAATTGAATTAATACTTCCTGTTTTTCTTTCAGCCTCATATTTTCCCACTCGCATGCGAATGGGCTACAGAGCTAGCATGGCTAAAAGCTCACTAACTCACACCTAACCATTGTGTGATTGTGCAGCAGCACCTTTTAGGATCTGAAAAGCTCTCAGATCCTGACCTCTGACCTGTGCCTTCCTGGCCATACAAACTATTCATTTAGTTAGTTAACTAAACCTAACACCCATAAACTTTTATTTTATTTTATTTTATTATATTTTATTTTATTTTATTTTATTTTATTTTATTTTTTTTCATTTTATTTTATTTTATTTTATTTATTTTATTTTATTTTGTTTGGGTGAGTGTTTTTCCCCCCCACCCCTTTTTTTTTTTTTTTTCTGTCCAGGTACCAGCTAAAGCCTACCAGGTACCAGGTACCAGCTAAAGCCTCAGTAGTGGGATCGCGCCTGTGTTCAGGTACCAGCCAATCCCAAGAGTTCTGTTTTGGTGTTTTTCCCCCTCTTCTGTTCAGGTACCTTCCGATCCCAAGAGAGGTTGCCAGGTGTGTGGAGACTACCCTTCCTCAGACAACAACCAATCATCTACAACGCCGACCGAAATGAACGACCCACACGGCAGTGAAGGTCGCAGAGCGGGCAACATGGATCCAAGATGATTGCCGACACCAGCTGATGCTGAGACGGAGGCTGACCGAACAATGAAGGGGGAACCGACAAGGCCACTGAGACACACACAAGAAAACGCTCTAGAACAAGGGCCTAGCTTTGTTTATAAGCCACACCAAATGCTCATAGCTAGGTTGAGGGAGGACAACCTCACACCTAGCTGCAGGAATACAGTCATAAACCCTTCTGCTACGATTGAGGAAAATACTCAAGGTTCTTCACTCATGATGCTATTGGTTACCCCAGTTACCACTGAACTCAGCCAATGAAGACGAGTGATGTCCTTGATGCAAATGATGATTTTTGCTTATCTAGATGTAATAAAGGATGATTTTTGATGATTCATGCCATTGATAATAATGATGAAGTTTTTTTTAAGGTTTATTTCCACATTTTTCTTGATATATCTGTGCCTCACAAAAAGAAGAATATATCCAATGTATGACAATAACGATGCTAATGGTTAACCCTGACAGACAGCAAAGCTGGAATATAATAATTTTGTTTCTTGATTTGGTCGTTGAGGCGACCAAAAGTGGGGAATGTTATGGTCATTTTTATATTCATCATCATATCCTCAAATGTATGTTCATGTGTACAATTTGTCATGTTTTAATACATGACGACTCCATTACTCTTTACACTTTTGAACAGCTGAATCATGATTAAACAGTACAGATCGTATTATTCTCAGTGCAGCACAGTCTCTGCTCACATGCAGATATACACTGACGCACACACTTATCAAGGACAGATAAAAGACTGGCACCAAACCTTCTCATAACATCTTCATCATCCTCCAACATTTCCACTATGGGCATCTGACTCCCTCCCTTTTGTCTCTCACTGCTGGGACCTTTTCTTATCTGTATAAAACCTTAAGCTGAAACTGTTAGAGGGTGCGGCACTTCCTTCGGACGTCCGCCTGGACGGACGCTAATTTTGTTTCATTTTGTTCCATCTTGTACCTTTTTTCTTAGTTTAGAATAAACTTTTTTTATATAAAATCATCAATGCTTCTCCTGGACTCCATCATTCAACCAGAGCAATGAATCATGTCTTCAAATGAGGTCAACCGTAAATTCAGCCGTAACAATAGCCTTAGCCACAACCATACAGGAGTGTCTCTATCTTAAACAGCTGTTGGAAAATCTTGATACATGTCAGTACCACCTATAGTATATGAAGATAACCAAGGTACAATCGCTTTAGCAAAGAATCCCGTGAGCAGGCAAAGATGCAAACATGTAGACATCAAGTATCATTTTATTAGGTCTTCTGTAAATAATGGTGACATTACATTGGTGTATTGTCCCACTAATAAGATGGTAGCAGATGTGTTGACAAAGCCTGCAACTAAGTGTAAGTTGATGAATTTTGATGCATTTATTTTTGGAAAATGATGTGACATATTCTATGTTAATAATGTGAGAGCAAGTGGGGGTGTTAACAGTGTCCTCTCAATGTGAATTATGTTTTGTTAAAGTCGCAAATGCGATAATGTGTATTTTGTTTCTTTTTTGTTTTCTTTACTGATTATTATTAATGAAATGGCACGTGATGTGTAATGTGGGTGTGTACATTTTGTGATTGGTTGATTAATAAAAATCACCTTGAGTGAGCACAGCTGCTGCTGTGTGTGATGCAAGTCAGATACGTTGTTGCGTTTACTCTGTGAACAGATACAAGTATATCTTAGTGTATCATGTTTATCCTGCAGTCTGTGTCTTGCGGCTGAAGCTAGTAGTTCCTGATTAATGGTGCCTTGATGCTGGAGCTGGCAGTTCCTGGTCGATGGTTCATGGTTCAACTAGTCTGGGACACTCAGATGTTCTGCCCTCTATCCTGTTCTGATAGTCCTTCTGTTCACTAACCCCAACCAGTCGAGGCAGATGACTACCACCTCTGAACCTGGTTCTGCTGGAGATTTCTTCCTGTTAAAAATAATGTGGAGTTTTTTCTTCCCACTGTCGCTAAATGCTTGTTCATGTGGATCTTGTTGGGTTTTTTTCTTTCTTACTATGCATTTTATATTGTTAAGCACTTTGAGACGAAAGTTGAACTGAATTGAATATTTGACCAGATATGGGGCATATCAACAAAACGGATAGGCATCAGAAAAGTTCGTATTCTAGACAGAATCAAAAACCGGATATTTAGGGATTCTGGGTATTTTCACCCTGAGGACATTTCCGGAACACATGTATGACAAAATCTAAATACTGTTAGTATCCTAATACAATATACTGTCTTCATGAAGAATTTTGGGTCCGTATTTGACCAGATATGGGGCATATCAAAAAAACTCCGGATATGCATCAGAATAGTCCGTATTCTCGACAGAATCAAAAAACGGATATTCTCGATTCTTGCTCTTTTTGCGCAGTGAGAGATCACATTACTCCTGTATTAGCCTCTCTGCATTGGCTTCCCATAAAATATAGAATAGAATTCAAGATTCTTCTTCTCACTTATAAAGCCCTAAATGGACAGACACCAGTCTATCTCAAGGAGCTTGTAGTGCCATACAATCCCCCCAGAACACTACGCTCTCAAAATGCTGGCCTACTCGTTGTTCCATTTGTCTTTATCAATCAATCAATCAATCAATCTTTATTTGTATAGCGCCAAATCATAACCAATGGTATCTCAAGGCACTTTACAGTAGAGCAGTCTTAGGGACGGACTCTTCATTTTATGGATACACACATATGCATATATACGTATATACACATACATATGTATCCACACCCAACATGAATTCATCATGGCGGCAAGGAAAACCTTCTGTTAAGCAGCAGGAACCTTGTGTGGATCCCATTCCTATGATGAACAGCCATCCACGTTATGCTGTGTTGGGTGTGTGCAGAGAAAAGGGTGGAGACAGAGCCGCTGAGTCTCTGTAACTCCACACTGAGGATCCCACGGACCTGCAAGACAAAAGCCAGAAGGAGTACAGGAGCAAACACACAAGGGAAGAAGCAGACATAGAGGGAGTGTTTGAAAGAGGAATGGGACCCTCTCCGGTCCCTCTCTAACCTAAATGACCTCTCTCTTAATGCCCTCTCCAACCTCTCTCCAACCGAGCATGCCAGACCCCCCCCCCCCCGGCAGTCTATGCCTATTGCATCTTAATTATGAGCTATGAGCTGGTTCATATAGATACAGAAGAGGATTGGACCTAGCACAGAGCCCTGAGGAACCCCGTAGCTTACTTTAGTGTACACAGAAGACTTATTATTCACGTGTACAAACTGGTACCTATCAGATAGGTAGGACTTAAACCAGTTTAGGGCAGTCCCTGTGATTCCAAGTAATTTCTCTAATCTCTCTAGTAGAATATAGTGATCTATAGTGTCAAAAGCTACACTAAGATCTAATAAAACCAGCACTGAGAGTCGTCCTTCATCTGAAGCCCAGAGTAGATCATTAGTTACTTTAACTAAAGCAGTCTCTGTGCTGTGTTGAGCTCTAAAGCCTGACTGGAAGTCCTCGAACAGGCTGTTGTTTTGAAGAAATTCACAGAGCTGAGCTGCCACAAAAAGAAGTAGTATAGGAGGAAGAGCTTTCAGTTATCAGGCCCCACTTCTCTGGAACCATCTACCAACCACGGTTCGGGGGGGCAGACACCCTCTCTACCTTTAAGGTTAGGCTCAAAACATTCCTCTTTGATAAAGCTTTTAGTTAGGAACCAGCTCATAGCTCATAGTTAAGATGCAATAGACATAGACTGCCGGGGGGGTCTGGCATGCTCGGTTGGAGAGAGGTTGGAGAGGGCGTTAAGAGAGAGGTCATTTAGGTTAGAGAGGGACCGGAGAGGGTCCCATTCCTCTTTCAAACACTCCCTCTATGTCTGCTTCTTCCCTTGTGTGTTTGCTCCTGTACTCCTTCTGGCTTTTGTCTTGCAGGTCCGTGGGATCCTCAGTGTGGAGTTACAGAGACTCAGCGGCTCTGTCTCCACCCTTTCCTCTGCACACACCCAACACAGCATAACGTGGATGGCTGTTCATCATAGGAATGGGATCCACACAAGGTTCCTGCTGCTTAACAGAAGGTTTTCCTTGCCGCCATGATGAATTCATGTTGGGTGTGGGATACATATGTATGTGTATATACGTATATATGCATATGTGTGTATCCATAAAATGAAGAGTCCGTCCTTAAGACTGCTCTACTGTAAAGTGTCTTGAGATATCATTGGTTATGATTTGGCGCTATACAAATAAAAGATTGATTGATTGATTGATTGATAGCTGAGACACCCTCCCCCCCACACCCACACACAGATATCAAAGAACGCAGAACCTGTCATGCCATCCACCAATCAGGAGCCAGCAGAAGGAATGTCAGTGTGAATTTCACTGTGACATCATCACACACTGCTGATGACATCATCAGGAGCTGGTCACACATCAAAGGACTCAGCAGCACCTTGAGTATTCTTTAATGAGGGAAACCCTTCTGAGAGAGACACAATAACCCACAAACTCCTTGGACTCAGTGAATTTACTTAATCTCTGTCACTCTGACAACAGTTATATTTTTGATCTAATGATGGAAGTGCATCAGTTCAATGTAAAGAGTCTGGAACAAACATGTTTTGAAGCTCTGAAGGATCACCTCTGTCCAGAAAAATGCATTGGGCTGTGGCAGTTTACTAAAGTCTGGTATATTCCCATTTTGTTTCAACTGAAAAATGAGGCCTTTCACTTTATCTGTGAGAATTTTGAGGAGGTTTCACTCTGTGAAGAGTTTTTGCAGCTTGCAGAGCAGGAGCTGGCTGATATCCTGGGTCAGGATGACCTTACTGTGACCCAGGAGAGCACAGTTTATCAAAGTGTTTTAAGATGGATAAACCACATGCCTGAGGAACGGCAGGGAGCCATTTCTACTTTGTTACCAAAGGTACGACTGGGGCTGATGGACAAAAGTTACATCACAGACAATCTGCTTAACAATGATGTGGTAAAAACAAACCCTGAGTCCCACCTGTTGGTCTCTGATACCCTTAAAGTCATGTCTCAACCATCGTTACTCTGCTCTGAGTCTGGGATCAACAACACCTTGTTTTGCTGTCGCTTGCCAAACGCCGTCTTACTGATGTTTAGATTCTATTCTAAGATCATAGAGGCCTTTGACTACAAAACTAACAGCTGGATCACAGTTCACACTCATCCTAGTCTGGAGGATTCCATGACTCACTTACTATTCTACAGCACTGTCTTCCTTGGTAGATGCTTCTACATTGTGGATAGTGGTTTAAGATGGACCGACCCCTGTAACAGAGTGTGGAGGTATAACCTAGTCACACACACTTGGCAGGAGATGTCACCAATGCAGGAGTCACGGGCCTTAATGAGTGTTACTGAGCTAAAGGGATACATCTACACTATGGGAGGCCGCAGGGATGATGATGTTATCTCACACAGAACTGCTGAACGCTACCAGCCCAACATCAACCAGTGGACGTTCATTGCATCAATGAATGAAGAGAGGATCAGGGCCAGCTGCACCACACTGAACAACAAGATTTACATATGTGGAGGATGGAGTAATAGAGTACTGAATACTGCTGAGTATTACAACCCAGACACCAACCAGTGGACACTGATCACTCCCATGGGAACACATCGGTATAAACTTGGAGTCGTTGCATATATGGGCCACATTTTTGCAGTTGGAGGAAGCGATGGGTCCAGAGATCTGAGTTCTGCTGAGGCTTATGACCCAGAGACCAACACCTGGTACGATGTCCCTGAAATGGTCCACAGACACAGTTACTTTGACATTGCAGTGATGAACAAGCAGATCTTTGTTGTCTCTTGTAGCACAGGAAACAGAATTGTTGAGTGCTATGACTACACTACAAATACTTGGTCTGTGGTATTTTTTGGCATGAACCACAGCGAGTATGATTGGGTGAGATGCTGTGTGATTTCTGGACTTCCCAACATGGCTGAGTACTGTTCACCTCGTGAACCCATCATACCCAGGACACAGATCTAGAAAAAGTCTAAACTAGATACTGAGACAGAGCAAATGTTATTTTCCATGATCCTAACTGGGAGTGTAACCTGCTCTGACCAGGTCTGTGTGTATCAATAAAAGTGTTTAAAGACATTAGAAGAACTAATGTGTGAATAAATGGACCAGTTCATGTCCCAGCTCAGATGGGATGGTTTTAATCAGCCTGAGTTGATGATCTAGAAAAAAAATACTACATTTTAGTGGTGACAACATATAGCAGACGTGTAGATATACTGAATTTAATTAGAATTAATGTAGTGGTTAGCATGATAAGTATTCTAAAGGGTTAAAATAAGCAGAAATGGATGATTATTAGATTAAATTACTTGAAATCAAACTTCCTACAGCACAATAACAAGTGAAATATACTGAATATAAACAAATAATTCTTGTTAAAAAATGTTTTGCTTTTTTAATTTATGCAAATTAAAGCTTCAGAACAAGAAGAAAACAACTAATATAAGTAAAAAATGACTCAGCATTATTGAAAAATGATTAAGCTGTTTCTTGATACAAGTTGACTCATTTTTTGAAATAAACCTAAATCTATATTAAAACTAAAACCAAAACCTTAAAACCAGTTTTTGTTCTTAGAATAAACATCTTATCAGAATCACAACCAGGAGTATGAGTACCATCAACATTTATTAACAGTATGAACCGTACACCAGAAACAGTGGTTGCTGCACACTTTTTACGTCAAATTTAAGACAATTTAAGACTTTTTTTCAAAGCAAAACAAACAGCAATGAACAAAACACATAATATGCTGCTGTATAAAGTGCTGTGATTTGTCACGTGAAGAAGGCAAAACCAAAATGATCAAACATTTGTGCAACACTACAATGTAAAGTATTCAAACATGTCTCAGTTCAAGGTCCATCTAACATGTGAGACCTAAGGACACTGAGGGAAAACTTGTGGCGTAGCTAGCCAAGTCAGGCACAAAACAACTTATTCAAAGGCATTGCAAACAAAAACAAACACAACAGACCTGACAAAATGCTGCTTGACATTCACCTATTTTTCAACCAATGATTTCCATTCAGCGATTGCTTTCCTATATATGCTAGTAGCATCTTGATCATGGATGGCATCACCAATGACCTCGGTTTGAATGACAGAGAGGACCGTGGCAACACACTTTGGGTGTGTTAAGTGCAGAGTGTAGTATTATGCTATCAATACCAACATTGCTTCCCAGAATTCCTCCTGGGGGAGGTGCTCACAGGCATGTTTCCCACAACGACACAGCTGGATGTTCCATCAAAAACCAGCAGCGGAGAGGAGAGAGGCTGCTTCTCCAGGTATAGCCCAGGGTCCTCTCCTGGCTGGAATAAAGCAAAAAGGACAATGTGGTGAAGAGTTTAAAGAGAAGCAGTGCCGTGCATCAAAACAGCTTCAGAGGGCGTGTTCATTGAACACTCATTTATTATTAACTTATCAGGTTAGAACTAATGAACTGAACCAAGAGCGTTATCAACAGATAACAACACTCAGAAATTAATATGATTTAGATCATGTTTGAATCCATGTACCCTTCATTCTTTGGTTATTTTGTTTCAAAACCAAACAAAATACAGATAAAAACGGTGTATTTCTGATTGGTTTTAAAATAATCCAAATAACAATGGTAACATATTTTATTGTTTTGTTTGTTTGTCTTTTTTAGGTGACGACAGTTGCAAACACTGCAGCTTCTCTGTGAACTTGTAATAGAGAAAAAGAATGCTACGTCACCTGTATAAACTATGGAAGTATATCTGTACCATAATTCAATTTAAAATCCATTAACAGAAATGTTTTTTCATTTTCAGAATATAACTCCATTTTTTAACTCATAAATAAAATGAATAATAAATCATCCATTTTCATTTTCTTCTTCCCTTAAACATGACGCTCTGGTGGGAGGAGTCAATGCAGACTGGAGAAGAATTACAAACGGTGGAAAATCAGATGATTTCAGGTCAAAATAATGTGAGCAGCTGATTTTCTGAGGGTGCACAGATCCTAGATGACTAAGATAGTTTATATTGGTTTCTAAGAAGGGTTTACAGATGAAAAGCTCTATTATAGCTACGTGTGTGCTAATATGCTAACTATTGTGATATACAGTTTTTAATAGCAGACATGATATTTACAGTCATAATATATTGTGTTTCTGGGTGTGTAAAGGTTACAGATGTGTTCAAGTGAATTCATATTCTTTTGATATTATTAATAATAAAATTTTATAAATCTCCCCCATGTGACCAAACTCTAACACTGCATCTTTATTATTTCCATTCATTATTAAATAATGATGACATGTATGGTGGCCATCCGTCTGGTTTTAGACATGTCCTCTTTCGTTTTCACCTGGTGTCGGGGCTGTGTGGGGATATTTAACAATTAATGACTTACCTCCGCAAAAATGTGTTCTGTCACCTGCAGTCACATATTTTTTATGGTATAGATATAGAATCAACAGCACTTTGTAAAAAAGACAAACAAACAAAACGATATAATGGGCTACCATTGTTATTTTGACCATTTTTTTGTATTTGATTTTTCTGTTTTCCTGATTCTGGTTTTAAAAAATGAAACTAAAAATAAAAATCATTTATTTCTATTTTTTAATTTGATTTTGAAATGAAATAACCAAAGAATGACGGGCAGTGCCGACTCTAGCCTCTCTGGCCTTTTGGTGAACTCTAATATTTTTCATACCATGTAATTGACATTTACATTATTGTTATATTATTATTATTATCAGAATCATTCTTAACACTTGTATATTGGTCTTCACCATATGCACAAAAATGCTTTAAATAAGGAGAAAACCTTGAGCAAAATTATTTTTTTGACATTTTATTTGCTTTTGATAAAAAGTAAAGATTATTTTTAGTTTAAATACTTATGACTTAAATGTTTCACTTTTGATATTCATATTTTGTGAAAAAATGCAAAACTTCCAGATTTAATATAATATTACTAAAATTGCAGCAACGAACACATATTAATTTAAACAATTACAGTTCACAGAGGTATTGAACAAAGAAACTATTTAGTGAAAATAGTGTCATTTACTGGTGGTGATTTATAAACAGCTTTAACCAACACAAGCTAAAAAAGCTCCATTCATTATATGAGGAGAGATTTGTCTCAGAAATATTCACTAATACATACGGAGCCCTGGAGGTGACATGGATAAAAAAAAAATGATCTTGAACTGTGACTTAATTATCTCGTAGTGTAACTTACTTATTATCTCACACTGTGAGTTACAGAGACTGGTTCTGAGTCAGAGTTTATCACAATGACATCATCCACAGTGCTGGATATTCATCTGTTTATTGATTTTTACTTTGAAAGTTAAAATATAAAGATATTAATGATTTGTTTGCCAGTTGGCACAACTTTAACATGAGTGACGGACAGGTAAAGATGATACTTTAGTTCTAGAGGACACAGTCGTCATAAAGCATAGCTTAGAGTCCTGGTTGAATTCATTAACAACAACTACAATACTACGGTAACTTCATGGATACCTGTGGATAATAATAATATTAATGCATTAGATTTTATTTGATGCTTTTCATAGACACTCAAAGCTCTTTACATTGATGTGCATCATTCTTTCACTCCACACACAGTGGTGGTAAACTACTATTGTAGCCACAGCTGCCCTGGGTCAGACTGACAGAAGTGAGGCTACCATAGTGAACCATCGGTCCCTCTGACCACCACCAACACTCACTCACACACTACATTCATACGATGGATGTACATGGACTTGAAAATGGTTGTATTAGAGTTTTTCAGCGTTTCCTCGTCCCTACAGATGCAGACAATAGCCTTGATAGTTACTGACCCTCAAAGTAACACCACCAGTAATGTTACATACAGCACTAAGATAAGACTGTACAGTGAATAGTGAATGTGATCATGTCCCTCTGTCACACATTGATCCCACCCACCCACCAACCACAGCATGGAAGGTCCAGTTGACAGAATGTTATATATGTCACTCACATGTACTACCCAAAACAATGTTTGACTGTTTGACCTACATAAAGATATGACATTAAAAAAGAAGAAAAACACTCATTTCCTTAATACTCTGTGTGTTATTTTCTCTAATGAAGCACGTTATTCATACATACTGTATATCTGTGTAGAGTCAAATGTGGTGATCAATCAATTCAACAATGTTGGCCCCAAATGAAGTGAAGCAAAGCAGATGAGAAAGTGTTTTATTTCTATTAACAACAGAGGAAACTTTGGTCCATGTGTAACACAGCAGTGATGGTTACAGCTTCATCCTCTGCTTCAGTGGATCAATCACATCTGAAATGAAAAAACTACAAAGACACACATTTATTTTATTTTATTTCTAGAATTATCTTTTGATAATGTTTGTTGTTGTGAGGATTAGGACACAATGTGACAAGATGTGTCAGCTCAGATATTTTTATAATGTGTTTTATTTTATGTAGATTAAATTTGTGAAAGTGAAAGCATAGAATACAGTTATTTAAGTTTGTTTTGTGTGTGGTGTTATGATTTGAAAAATAATGATTAAAACATTTTAAAAATACATTTTAATCAGTTTTTTGTTTTTTTTTTAAATCATAAATTATTATGACCCCAAGGTTAAAAAACACTGCATTACATTATAGTGTACAGGAGTAGGGGGTACATGGCCTCAGGTTAAATGTTTGAAGGGGTTCGGACTGTGAAAAGTTTAGGAACCACTGCATTAGAACAATTGTTTACAGGAATTTAGTGAACAAATTAAGGAAAACAGATTTTTTTTAAAAATTTTTTTACTGAACAATTCTCCATCATATTATATCATTGTCCATCAATAAAACAGAAGTTGTACCATTAGTAATTACTCCTCTAATAAATGTGTAAATGTAGAACAGTGTCTTCCTCTTTGTGGAACACAGAGTTGTTGTGTCCTTAAGTCCCTATTCTCCACTATTGGGTGGTGTTTTCACTGGTAATATTACAGTAAATAGAACTAGTGGGGATTACACACTGCTATCAGGGTAGCTGATACCTCACTGTCACATTATTTATCTTTTTTTATTTTTTACTACTGTAATGTGTCTGTATCTAATCCTTATTTTTAACAGCCTTTTACTTCATTATGTACTTTTAAAACATTTTCTTTCTTTCTTTTTGATGAACATTTATCCTTTTTATTTGTAATATTTATTGTAACATAAGTAATTTCCCCCTGAGATAAATAAAGGACTTCTGATTCTGATTCTGGTTAATATTATTACCTGTGACGATGTTATTTGAGATATTTACTATTCCTGTTATAACTAGTCAGAATTAAATTTTAGACTTTTTACTTCTATGTTAAAATTTCTGGAAGACTATTTTATTCTAACATTTAATATGTCAGATATATATGGAATGCAGTTGCTAAAAATGAATAAATTAGGGCAAAACTATATTACATTGGGTGTTACACTGAGCCAAACAGTGGTGCTTATGTTAAAATAACTAGTTATTTATTATAATAAAGACAATAATATTAAGGCGTACATTAGTGTTTGATACATTTATAATGTCTACTGAATACAGAAAAAGATGATTTACATGGTAAACACTGCTTTCAGTTCATTAAAGATAAGAACAATAGATTTTAAGTGTTTTAAGACAAACTAACATCAACTACTGCACAAAACAAGACATAAACACAAGCTCACTGGGGACATCTACTGGTGAGATTTAGAGATATAACTTTAGTTGGAAGTTGTACAACTATTTAACACTAGCATGACCAGAGTGGTGTCATTTGACACCTATACCTTTAAAGTCCAAGCTGGTGTCATTTGGCGGGTGTGAACAACTCAGCTTGTGACCATTGTTATGTTACTGAGGCCACTACTCCCCCCTCAACTAGGGTGGGGGGGTGGCTAGGTAGGTTCCAGGACACAAAGACCTTTTGTATTCTCCTTTGTGTTTCCCATACAGCAGCTACATAGAGGTTGCAACTTATATTTCAACTTTTGCAACAGAAAGTAGTAAGTAGTAATAGTGAGACGGCAACAGTTTGTTTGCATTCTTGGTGAAATTTATTTAATAGAGATTTTGTGAACAATTCTGGCACTGCCACACCTCCTTTATGCATTTGCCACATGCAAACTTGTCACAATACATACAACGCTTGGTGGCACGGTTTTTCCTGCAGCAACACTTCACCTGGCACAATGCCCTTTTCCCCACATCAGGTGTGGGTGGTTGTTGCTGAAGGTTTTGCTCATTCACCTCCTTGGCTGCCATATGAGACCGGGCAAACTCATTTGCAAGCTCCAGCAAGAAGTCCACCCTTCTCTCCTTGACCCCAGTGCATGCCTGATAAAGCACATGTGCGTTCAGCGCTGCAATGTCAATCATGTTGTAAAACACAGCGACTGGCCAACGCCGTGTTCCTGAACGCACAGTGTACTTTAGAACCATCTGGTCCATGACGTCCACACCGCATTTCATGCTGTTGTAGTCGGTGACTGTGTTCGGCTTTTTTTTCCGAGTAGCCTCAGTCTCCACCACGCTGTGCACGCTACTGAGGAGGCAGACAGTCTTCTTTCGTTTGGGCACATAAACAGTCAGTGTGGCACCAGAGGTTGAAAACACTTGTGTGCTGAATTCCTCACGGGCCAAATTCTTTTTAGCTGAATCTGGAAGCTCCCGGCGAATCTTATTGACTGTGCCAAGGAGGGTGGTCTTCCGGCTGTGCAGTCGACGTGCTAGTGACAATGAAGTGAAAAAATTGTCGATTGTAACAGTTCTTCCTTTGTCCATAAACGGTTCCATAAGCTTCATCACCACATTTTCAGACAATCTCTCCCCAGGTGGAGGACTGGGGTCTTTGCCAAGATATGGGATGATTTTGCACACATACTTGGATTTAAGGTCACATGCCACACAGAACTTGATACCAAACTTGTCCGGCTTCGTTGCAATGTATTGCAAGAAACAGCAGCGAGTCTTAGTTGGAAAAAGTTGCTCATCTATGGTGATGTGCCTGCCTGGGTTTTTGTTTTTCCCTGTTGAAGCATTGATTATTTGTGCATCTTGTGCACTTTCTTCAAATTTGTAAAATAATAGCTTAATAAAATAATCATGGACCAGGTTAGTGAATGGTGGACCTCGCGAATTTACCTTTTTAAAGTGAGAACTCAAACAGTCCTTTTCACACTCGGAAATCTTGCTTTACCATAAATAGCAACAATACATTTGATTTATAAGCACAAAAACAATAAAGGTAAATAGTGAAAATACAGGAGTAGGAAACAGGAGCTTGGTTGCTTTATTACTGTTTTTCTTTTTCTAATTTTATTTATTGTGGTTTATTA
>NW_021144907.1:0-89198 GCF_900634775.1 Gouania willdenowi | reverse complement strand
TTTAACCTTCTACTTACCAGTTTCTTGAATCCTCTCGCTCCTCGCTTCACCGACGCCATTAAAGTTTCAGTCGCTGCCTTGTTCACGCAAAGATACTGAGCACCAACGTCATGCCGACATGACGTGATGACGTAGCACGTCTGCGCATTTCAAATTTATTGAGTAAAGCGCTGAAGATCACTCAATTAATATAACCTACTTTAAATTAAAACTTGGTTACTCGTTCAGAGAACTTAATAATTTATTGTTGGGTGAACTTGATAGCCAATTTTGATTGCTGTTCATACAATAACTTTGAGTTAGCAGGGCTGTTTGGGTTTACAGTGTAGTGATACATTTGGACAAATACCATATAATCCATCTGTTGTTGCAGTTAAAGGTAAAATCACTTTTTGTGTCTTTGTTGCTCCTATGTTATACAGGAGATTATATTGACAGTTTATATTGAGATATGTCTAAGTTTTTAGTGTTTTAAAAGAAACCAAGAAAAGAACAGGTTTAATCTGTGTGTAAATATATGTGTTTATATGTTTATATTTGTGTAATTGTAGATATGTCATTATAGATACATTGTGTATGGTCTAAGTTGTTGTATTGTGCTTCACATGCTAATGTGACAGTGAGTGGCTTTGCTTTGTAGTTGTTTCTTTTTTGATTTGTGTAAATTTGTTTATTATCTCTGAGTAACTTTTTACGACTCGACTAAAATGCAGTTTGGGAAAAAAAAATAAGACTGAGATTGTAAATGATTCCAATAGTATCAGTAGTGCACTGGCTCCATCATGTAGCCTATAGGGAGGTAAATACATTTATGACACTGTTTAATGCATAAAATAAACAGTAACTGAACAGTGAACCCTGAAGTTTTTTCCTCTGAGAACAAAACAAAACTAACAAAATGTATTTACTGGACACAGAAATAACACATTTTATTTCTAGTGCTTCAAGCCCTCACAGCCTCACACACTCCATCACTGTCCAGGTGACATCAGACCAGTCCCCCAGGAATGGTCCCAGTCCTCCAGGAATGGTCCCAGCCCTCCAGGAATGGTCCCAGTCCTCCACCAGGAATGGTCCCAGTCCTCCAGGAATGATCCCAGTCCTCCAGATGAGCTACTCTGTGTCTGAGTTGAACTGACTAATCTGTGCTTTTAAAGCATCCTTGTTGTTCTGCTGGTTCTCCTTCACTGAGTTCTAATCACTGCTGGTCACATGGAAAGTTTACAATCTATTCACATGGTCCAACCTGTGGAACAGCACATCTATACTGTAGCTCTACCACCACCTCCTGGCTCGATATAGATACTACATTTACCTGCACTTATTACAAGATGTTTAACTGATAATATCATCTGCTTTGCTGAAATGATTGATTCTCAATATTTAATGGTTTCACAGACCAAAAGGTTGTTTTCTGCACTAATTTACTCTTAAACCAGCAGCTGTTTTCAGACAGAGAACCTGTAAATTAACATCTTTAAGCATGAAACTAATAATGTAAGTTTAGTAGAGTTTACTGACGTTAGCTCAGGTATGTAGCCTGTGCTACTAAAACTACCTAAACAGAGGCTCATTTAGCTTTTTAAATACTTTAAAGTGACTAAATAAACTTTTTAATAAGTCTATGAATGAGACCCTTCTGTTTCCTGTTTATTTATTTTTTCCTCTCAACAATGTGTAGCTGTCACAGAGCCATCCAGATAGAGCTGTTATTATATTCTAATTCTACCATAAACTGTCATAAATGTATCTACATCGTCTCCTTCAAAAACTCTAAACCCAACCTGGCAACACAGCTGTTGTTGACTTGTCCTGTGTTATATGTGTAGTTTCTTTGTTTGATTTAGGCCCATTTATTTATTTATTTATTATATAGAATTAGATTAAATCAATAATATTGATTATGTGTAAAGGAGGACAAACATTACTCAGAGAAACTGTTGTCATGGCAACAATCTGAGGGAGGTGTGTGTCTACTTTCTTCTTCTCTGAATAAACTTTTCTGATTTACATCAACAGGCTTTTCTTTTTCCCAAAATGTTTTTTCCCACAATTCTTCTCCTCATAATTCAACTTTCTGGAACAATAATAAGAATATTGACTATTGACAGGAAATCAGTTTTTATTGGTCATTGATTTTAATGAAATTATTTTTGTGACTGATTTGATGGATTATAATGGCTCCTTATTGAGTTGTGCACATTTTATTAGAAAGCATAATATATTGTTATCATTTCTTTTTTAAGAACAAAAATTTTCCCAAGTGTGATTCTAAATGAATGGACTCCATACTGAACCAAAACTTTACTTCATATAATCACTTTAGGAGGTTTTTTGGGTCAAACATTTAATGTTTAAGACATGTTTATCATTTTGTAACACATACACATACTGATAATAACAGAAAACATGGTCATTAAACTGAACTGTTCCTGGACTGTAACTATGGTGATCTGGTGAATGTAACCAAATATAAACACAACTAACCACATCTATGGGATGCCAAGTGTAAAAATTAGTATATAAGTTGTAGCTAACACATTTTCATTATTTATCTCACTTTTCTCATATTTAGCACATTTTCCTACATTTAACACAACATGTAACCACATATATAGAGGTAAAAAAGCATTAAATCTAAATATTGAAATCTAAATCTAAATGGTATATGTTATATCTAAATGTTAAATCTAAATCTAAATGGTATATGTTATATCTAAATGTTAAATCTAAATCTAAATGTTACATGTTATATCTAAATGTTAAATCTAAGTCTAAATGTTACATCTAAATGTTAAATCTAAATGCTTAATCTTATATCTAAATGTTAAATGTTAAATCTATATCTAAATGTTAAATATACACACAGATGTGTGCAGCAGGGACTGAAGGAGACCACGCCCCCTGCTGTCACAGCTGGGAGTTGCCATGGAGACGCTTCAGCTCACTACCCTGGTCCTCTGTAGACTTCATAAACCAGGAACGCTTTCCATTCAAACAAATCCTAGAGCAGTTAAAGGGTGTCAACAAAACCATTAGCCACACCCCCTGTAGGTAATAGTGAGCGATGGCCTCGGTGAGAATTGAACTCACAACCCCTGGTTTACAAGACCAGTGCTCTAAACTCTGAGCTAAAAGGCCTCGTGTGAGAGTGTGTGTGTGTGTGTGTGATCCTCACACACACACACACACTGCAGACACACTCCACACTGCAGATGAAATGTGTCTGTTCTCTGTCTCCATCTTAGATAATGTTTCTCTTAGTTTTACAAGCTATTTATCTCGTTTGTTATCACTCTCTCTCTGACTCAGGGCAGACTGTGCATGGACTGAAAGCAGATCAAGTGAAGTCCACCACACACACAGAGTCAGAGGAACCTCTGTGACTCTGTTCCTCATGAACATGTTTGTGCCTTTATTCTGTTGCTTCTCCACCTCAGTCTTCTATTTTCCTCTTGTTTTGACAAAAGTCACGTTAGAGATTTCTGCTGGAATATAAAGCCACGAGACTTTATCTACTCTCAGATCAAGAACACACTGACTTTTGACGAGCAGCTCCAGCAGCCAATAGTATTGCTTAAAACAGCTCATAAGATTGCTGTGTTGGTAGAAAGACCTCTGATTGGCTGACATCCATCCTGTATTGATCAACTTCATTTTCAGAGCCTGGAGAAGGAGAAGAGATTAACTGTCTACACTTTACAATATTACAATATGCTCAAAGATGATTATGGACTTTTGACCAAATAACATTAAAAAAAAAAAAAAACATACTCCAGCTTTAAGCGAAGGGATGAGTACTGCTGAATTTTCACCTGCCAACTTTCTAGGTGTTTAGAACCGTGATCGTTTTAACTCAACCATATTTTTACACATTTTTGTAGCTTCATAGGCCAGTTAGCTCAGCTGGTCAGAGCGTGGTGCTAATAACACCAAGGTCACCATTCCTAAACCTGGAAGAAAATTCACAAATAGCCAAAAAACTAGAATGACTGTCAATAAAGAAGCTTCTTTTTGAAATCTTAATAAATCAGCAAGTAGGACAAATACCAATTTATTGATGAATAATCCCAGAACAATTTAGGTTAAAGATCACATTACTCCTGTATTAGCCTCTCTGCATTGGCTTCCCATAAAATATAGAATAGAATTCAAGATTCTTCTTCTCACTTATCAAGCCCTAAATGGACAGGCACCAGTCTATCTCAAGGAGCTTGTAGTGCCATACAATCCCCCCAGAACACTACGCTCTCAAAATGCTGGACTACTCGTTGTTCCATTTGTCTCTAAAAGTAGTATAGGAGGAAGAGCTTTCAGTTATCAGGCCCCACTTCTCTGAAACCATCTACCAACCACGGTTCGGGGGGCAGACACCCTCTCTACCTTTAAGGTTAAGCTCAAAACATTCCTCTTTGGTAAAGCTTTTAGTTAGGAACCAGCTCATAGCTCATAGTTAAGATGCAATAGGCATAGACTGCCAGTGGGGGGGTCTGGCATGCTCGGTTGGAGAGGGCGTTAAGAGAGAGGTCATTTAGGTTAGAGAGGGACCGGAGAGGGTCCCATTCCTCTCTCAAACACTCCCTCTATGTCTGCTTCTTCCCTTGTGTGTTTGCTCCTGTACTCCTTCTGGCTTTTATCTTGCAGGTCCGTGGGATCCTCAGTGTGGAGTTACAGAGTCTCAACAACTCTGTCTCCACCCTTTCCTCTGCACACACCCAACACAGCATAACGTGGATGGCTGTTCATCATAGGAATGGGATCCACACAAGGTTCCTGCTGCTTAACAGAAGGTTTTCCTTGCCGCCATGATGAATTCATGTTGGGTGTGGGATACATATGTATGTGTATATACGTATATATGCATATGTGTGTATCCATAAAATGAAGAGTCCGTCCTTAAGACTGCTCTACTGTAAAGTGTATTGAGATACCATTGGTTATGATTTGGCGCAATACAAATAAAAGATTGATTGATTGATTGATTGATTGATAGCTGAGACCCCCCCCCCCCCCCCCCCCCACCCACACACACAGATATCAAAGAACGCAGAACCTGTCATGCCATCCACCAATCAGGAACCAGCAGAAGGAATGTCAGTGTGAATTTCACTGTGACATCATCACACACTCTGCTGATGACATCATCAGGAGCTGGTCACACATCAAAGGACTCAGCAACACATTGAGTATTCTTTAATGAGGGACACCCTTCTGAGAGAGACACTATAACCCACAAACTCCTTGGACTCAGTGAATTTACTTTATCTCTGTCATTCTGGCAACAGTTATATTTTTGATCTAATGATGGAAGTGCATCAGTTCAATGTAAAGAGTCTGGAACAAACATGCTTTGAAGCTCTGAAGGATCACCTCTGTCCGGAAAAATGCATTGGGCTGTGGCAGTTTACTAAAGTCTGGTATATTCCCATTTTGTTTCAACTGAAATATGAGGCCTTTCACTTTATCTGTGAGAATTTTGAGGAGGTTTCACTCTGTGTAGAGTTTTTGCAGCTTGAGGTGCAGGAGCTGGCTGATATCCTGGGTCAGGATGACCTTACTGTGACCCAGGAGATCACAGTTTATCAAAGTGTTTTAAGATGGATAAACCACATGCCTGAGGAACGACAGGGAGCCATTTCTACTCTGTTACCAAAGGTACGACTGGGTCTGATGGACAAAAGTTACATCACAGACAATGTGTTTAACAATGATGTGGTAAAAACAAACCCTGAGTCCCACCTCTTGGTCTCTGATACCCTTAAAGTCATGTCTCAACCATCGTTAGTCTGCTCTGAATCTGGGATCAACAACACCTTGTTTTGCCGTCGCTTGCCAAACGCCGTCTTACTGATGTTTAGAATATTTTCTAAGAACATAGAGGCCTTTGACTACAGAACTAACAGCTGGATCATAGTTCACACTCATCCTAGTCTGGAGGATACCATGACTCACTTATTCTTCTACAGCACTGTCTTCCTTGGTAGACACCTCTACATTGTGGGTGGTGGTTTAAGAATTACTGACCCCCATAACATAATGTGGAGGTTTAACCTAGTCACACACACTTGGCAGGAGATGTCACCAATGCAGGAGTCACGGCGCTCTGTGAGTGTTACTGTGCTAAAGAGATACATCTACGCTATGGGAGGCTACAGGGATGATGGTACCTCACACAGAACTGCTGAACGCTACCTGCCCAACATCAACCAGTGGACGTTCATTGCATCAATGAATGAAGAGAGGATCAGCGCCAGCTGCACCACACTGAACAACAAGATTTACATATGTGGAGGATGGAGTAACTATAGAGTACTGAATACTGCTGAGTATTACAACCCAGACACCAACCAGTGGACACTGATCACTCCTATGGGAACACCTCGTTATAGACTTGGGGTTGTTGCATATATGGGCCACATTTTTGCAGTTGGAGGAAGCGATGGGTTCAGATATCTGAGGTCTGCTGAGGCTTATGACCCAGTGACCAACACCTGGTACGATGTCCCTGAAATGGTCCACACACACAGTTTCTTTGACATTGCAGTGATGAACAAGCAGATCTTTGTTGTCTCTTGTTGCGCAGGAAACAGAATTGTTGAGTGCTATGACTACACTACAAATACTTGGTCTGTAGTATTTTCTGGCATGAACCACAATGATTGGATGAGTTGCTGTGTGATTTCTGGACTTCCCAACATGGCTGAGTACTGTTCACCTCATAAACCCATCATATCCAGGACACAGGTCTAAAAAAAGTCTAAACTAGATACTGAGATGGAGCAAATGTTATTTTCAATGATCCTAACTGGGAGTGTAACCTGCTCTGACCAGGTCTGTGTGTATCAATAAAAGTGTTTAAAGACATTAGAAGAACTAATGTGTGAATAAATGGATCAGTTCATGTCTCAGCTCAGATGGGATGGTTTTAATCAGCCTGGATCAACCTGAGTTGGTGATGATCTAGAAAAAAAATACTACATTTTAGTGGTGACAACATATAGCAGACGTGTAGATGTGTTGAATTTAATTAGAATTAATGTAGTGGTTAACATGTATTAATTTTAAATATCAAGACGAAACAATGCAATTCTGTGACACAACAAACCATTGAAAAAAATAGAACCTATTTTAACATTTAGAATAATGCACTATAATACAATATAACACCTACAGACCAGGTTAGGTGTTCAGCCTAAGTTACCATGGTGATTTAGCCTGGTAATAAGTTATCCATCGTCTAAGTACAGCACACACTAATTAAATACAGGAAGTTATAGAGAGAGAGAGAAGAGGAAATCCAGCTTCAGAGGACAGGGTCTTTGTGTATTCTTCTTATTTTGTGTTTAATGAGTTATTCATGTTTGTTTGGTGTATTTTCTAGATTTTTTGTGTGCATATTTATGGTCATTTTGTGAAACTGTACAGTACATTTGTGTACTTTTGTTGTCCTTTTGTTCAGTTTTGCTACTATTTTGTGTGTTGTTCCTTCATTTTGAGCGTTTACTTTGGGGTGTGGCCAATACTAGACTGAGTATTGTGTGGCCCACGTCTGGTCCAAACCTAAAGCTAATAAATGATTGCTAATCAGGAAATGTCCAAATGAAGCTCTGTGATGATGGGCTTTTATTGTTAGACACGTTGTCCTAACCAACAGGACAGAGGAGTTCATCTGTTGACCAATATCATAGTTAATGTTGTTGTGGACTGTCCCAGAAAAGCTGCTGCTCTCTATTTGATCTGAAAACAAAGCCTTTGCTGTAAATTAGGGATAAAATATAAGAAAAAAACACTACATTTGAGGAGAATTCTTAAAAAAAGAGACATTATCTGTCCATGCAGCAAGTTAAATTTACTAAATAAGAAATCTTGAAAAAAGATGTTAAATCTTAAAATAAGAAGGTCCTGATAAATATTCTAAAGGGTTAAAATAAGCAGAAATGGATGATTATTAGATTAAATTACTTAAAATCAAATTTCCTACAGCACAATAAGTTAAATATACTGACTATAAACAAATAATTCTTGTTAAAAAATGTTATATATTTCTTTTTTAAATTTGGCAAATTAAAGCTTCAGAACAAGAATAAAACAACTAATCTAAGTAAAAAATGACTCAGCATTAGTGAAAAATGATTAAGCTGTTTCTTGATACAAGTTGACTAATCTTGAAATAAACCTAAATCTATATTAAAACTAAAACCAAAACCTTAAAACCAGTTTTTGTTCTTAGAATAAACATCTTATCAGAATCCCAACCAGGAGTATGAGTACCATCAACATTTATTAACAGTATGAACCGTACACCAGAAACAGTGGTTGCTGCACACTTTTTATGTCAAATTTAAGACAATTTAAGATTTTTTTTTAAAGCAAAATCACCAGCAATGAACAAAACACATAATATGCTGCTGTATAAAGTGCTGTAATTTGTCACGTGAAGAAGGCAAAAACAAAATGATCAAACATTTGTGCAACACTACAATGTAAAGTATTCAAACATGTCTCAGTTCAAGGTCCATCTAACATGTGAGACCTAAGGACACTGAGGGAAAACTTGTGGCGTAGCTAGCCAAGTCAGGCACAAAACAACTTATTCAAAGGCATTGCAAACAAAAACAACTGTGAACTTGTAATAGAGAATAAGAACGCTACGTCAACTGTATAAACTATGGTAGTATATCTGTACCATAATTCAATTTAAAATCCATTAACAGAAATGCTTTTTCATTTTCAGAATATAGCTGCATTTTTAACTCATAAATAAAATGAATAATAAATCATCCATTTTCATTTTCTTCTTCCCTTAAACATGACGCTCTGGTGGGAGGAGTCAATGCAGACTGGAGAAGAATTACAAACGGTGGAAAATCAGATGATTTCAGGTCAAAATAATGTGAGCAGCTGATTTTCTGAGGGTGCACAGATCCTAGATGACTAAGATAGTTTATATTGGTTTCTAAGAAGGGTTTACAGATGAAAAGCTCTATTATAGCTAAGTGTGTGCTAATATGCTAACTATTGTAATATACAGTTTTTAATAGCAGACATGATATTTACAGTCATAATATATTGTGTTTCTGGGTGTGTAAAGATTACAGATATGTTCAAGTGAATTCATATTCTTTTGATATTATTAATAATAAAATTTTATAAATCTCCCCCATGTGACCAAACTCTAACACTGCATTTTCATTATTTCCATTCATTATTAAATAATGATGACATGTATGGTGACCATCCGTCTGGTTTTAGACATGTCCTCTTTCGTTTTCACCTGGTGTCGGGGCTGTGTGGGGATATTTAACAATTAATGACTTACCTCAACAAAAATGTGTTCTATCTGTCACCTGCAGTCACATATTTTTTATGGTATAGATATAGAATCAACTGCACTTTGTAAAAAAGACAAACAAACAAAACGATATAATGTGCTACCATTGTTATTTTGAACATTTTTTTGTATTTGATTTTTCTGTTTTCCTGATTTTGGTTTTAAAAAATGAAACTAAAAATAAAAATCATTTATTTCTCTTTTTTAATTTGATTTTGAAATGATAAAACCAAAGAATGACGGGCAGTGCCGACTCTGGCCTTTTGGTGAACTCTAATATTTTTCATACCACGTAATTGACATTTACATTATTGTTATATTATTATTATTATCAGAATCATTCTTAACACTTGTATATTGGTCTTCAGCATATGCACAAAAATGCTTTAAATAAGGAGAAAACCTTGAGCAAAATTACTTTTTTGACATTTTATTTGCTTTTGATAAAAAGTAAAGATTATTTTTAGTTGAAATACTTATGACTTAAATGTTTTACTTTTGATATTCATATTTTGTGAAAAAATGCAAAACTTCCAGATTTAACATAATATTACTAAAATTGCAGCAACGAACACACATTAATATAAACAATTACAGTTCACAGAGTTATTGAACAAAGAAACTATTTAGTGAAAATAGTGTCATTTACTGGTGGTGATTTATAAACAGCTTTAACCAACATAAGCTAAAAAAGCTCCATTCATTATATGAGGAGAGATTTGTCTCAGAAATATTCACTAATACATACGGAGCCCTGGAGGTGACATGGATAAAAAAAAAATGATCTTGAACTGTGACTTAATTATCTTGTAGTGTAACTTACTTATTATCTCACACTGTGAGTTACAGAGACTAGTTCTGGGTCAGAGTTTATCACAATGACATCATCCACAGTGCTGGATATTCATCTGTTTATTGATTTTTACTTTGAAAATGAGTCTAAATATAAAGATATTAATGATTTGTTTGCTAGTTGGCACAACTTTAACATGAGTGACAGACAGGTAAAGATGATACTTTAGTTCTAGAGGACACAGTCGTCATAAAGCATAGCTTAGAGTCCTGGTTGAATTCATTAACAACAACTACAATACTACCGTAACTTCATGGATACCTGTGGATAATAATAATATTAATGCATTAGATTTTATTTAGTGCTTTTCATAGACACTCAAAGCTCTTTACATTGATGTGCATCATTCTTTCACTCCACACACAGTGGTGGTAAACTACTATTGTAGCCACAGCTGCCCTGGGGCAGACTGACAGAAGTGAGGCTACCATAGTGAACCATCGGTCCCTCTGACCACCACCAACACTCACTCACACACTACATTCATACGATGGATGTACATGGACATGAAAATGGTTGTATTAGAGTTTTTCAGCGTTTCCTCGTCCCTACAGATGCAGACAATAGCCTTGATAGTTACTGACCCTCAAAGTAACACCACCAGTAATGTTACATACAGCACTAAGATAAGACTGTACAGTGAATAGTGAATGTGATCATGTCCCTCTGTCACACATTGATCCCACCCACCCACCAACCACAGCATGGAAGGTCCAGTTGACAGAATGTTATATATGTCACTCACATGTACTACCCAAAACATTGTTTGACTGTTTGACCTACATAAAGATATTACATTAAAAAGAAGAAAAACACTCATTTCCTTAATACTCTGTGTGTTATTTTCTCTAATGAAGCACGTTATTCATACATACTGTATATCTGTGTAGAGTCAAATGTGCTGATCAATCAATTCAACAATGTTGGCCCCAAATGAAGTGAAGCAAAGCAGATGAGAAAGTGTTTTATTTCTATTAACAACAGGCTGAGAGGAAACTTTGGTCCATGTGTAACACAGCAGTGATGGTTACAGCATTCATCCTCTGCTTCAGTGGATCAATCACATCTGAAATGAAAAAACTACAAAGACACACATTTCATTTTATTTTATTTCTAGAATTATCTTTTGATAATGTTTGTTGTTGTGAGGATTAGGACACAATGTGACAAGATGTGTCAGCTCAGATATTTTTATACTGCGTTTTATTTTATGTAGATTAAATTTGTGAAAGTGAAACATAGAATACAGTTATTTAAGTTTGTTGTGTGTGTGGTGTTATGATTTGAAAAATAATAATTAAAACATTTTAAACCCGTTTTTTTTTTTTTTTTTTAAATCATAAATTATTAGACATTTCAGAGGACTCCATTTTAATTCCAGGTGACCCAACATGGGGTCACGACCCCAAGGTTAAAAAACGCTGCATTACATTATAGTGTACAGGAGTAGGGGGTACATGGCCTCAGGTTAAATGTTTGAAGGGGTTCGGACTGTGAAAAGTTTAGGAACCACTGCATTAGAACAATTGTTTACAGGAATTTAGTGAACAAATTAAGGAAAACAGATTTATTTATTTTTTTTTGTTTTTTTTACTGACTACAATTCTCCATCATATTATACCATTGTCCATCAATAAAACAGAAGTTCTACCATTAGTAATTACTCCTCTAATAAATGTGTAAATGTAGAACAGTGTCTTCCTCTTTGTGGAACACAGAGTTGTTGTGTCCTTAAGTCCCTATTCTCCACTATTGGGGTGGTGTTTTCACTGGTAATATTACAGTAAATAGAACTAGTGGGGATTACACACTGCTATCAGGGTAGCTGATACCTCACTGTCACATTATTTATCTTATTTTATTTTTTACTATTGTAATGTGTCTGTATCTAATCCTTATTTTTAACAGACTTTTACTTAAGTATTTTTAAAACATTTTCTTTCTTGATTAACATTTATCCTTTTTATATGTAATATTTATTGTAACATAAGTAATTTCCCCCTGGGATAAATAAAGGAATTCTGATTCTGATTAATATTCTTACCTGTGACGATGTTAATTGAGATATTTACAAATCCTGTTATAACTAGTCAGAACTAAATTTAAGACTTTTATATGTTAAAATTTCTGGAAGACTATTTTATTCTAACATTTAATATATGTCAGATATATATGGAATGCAATTGCTAAAAATGAATAAATTAGGGCAAAACTATATTATGTTGGGTGTTACACTGAGCCAAACAGTGGTGCTTATGTTAAAATAACTAGTTATTTATTATAATAAAAACAATAATATTAAGGCGTACATTAGTGTTTGATACATTTATAATGTCTACTGAATACAGAAAAAGATGATTTACATGGTAAACACTGCTTTCAGTTCATTAAATATAAGAACAATAGATTTTGAGTGTTTTAAGACAAACTAACATCAACTACTGCACAAAACAAGACATCAATCAATCAATCTTTTTTTTGTATAGCGCCAAATCATAACCAATGGTATCTCAAGACACTTTACAGTAGAGCAGTCTTAAGGACGGACTCTTCATTTTATGGATACACACATATGCATATATACGTATATACACATACATATGTCTCCCACACCCAACATGAATTCATCATGGCGGCAAGGAAAACCTTCTGTTAAGCAGCAGGAACCTTGTGTGGATCTCATTCCTATGATGAACAGCCATCCACGTTATGCTGTGTTGGGTGTGTGCAGAGAAAAGGGTGGAGACAGAGTTGTTGAGTCTCTGTAACTCCACACTGAGGATCCCACGGACCTGCAAGACAAAAGCCAGAAGGAGTACAGGAGCAAACACACAAGGGAAGAAGCAGACATAGAGGGAGTGTTTGAGAGAGGAATGGGACCCTCTCCGGTCCCTCTCTAACCTAAATGACCTCTCTCTTAACGCCCTCTCCAACCTCTCTCCAACCGAGCATACCAGACCCCCCACCGGCAGTCTATGCCTATTGCATCTTAACTATGAGCTATGAGCTGGTTCCTAACTAAAAGCTTTACCAAAGAGGAATGTTTTGAGCCTAACCTTAAAGGTAGAGAGGGTGTCTGCCCCCCGAACCGTGGTTGGTAGATGCCCAGAGGAAAATTTTACTGCTCAAACATGTCTATTCTTAAACTTTTGAAGACAAAAATGTGATTCTCATCTGTTGCTCCTAAAGCGTTTTAGGAGCAACAGATGAGATCAGAGTTTGAGACATAATTGAGACATACATGAGACATGAGAGAGAACTGTTTCTATGGCTTATTTTGTTTCTCCTAAAATGCCTTAGGAGCAACCGATGAGACCAGAGAGTGAGACCTACTTGAGACACATTGGAGAATCAGTTTTATGCCTCAATGACGCCTACCATGGAGACAAAAAACAGACTCAAAAAAACTTCTATGAAGAAAAATAATTATGCTTGTAAATACACACAGCAAAAATTGGAGTGTTGATATTTCAGACGTAAATGAATCAGAGTTGATTTCCACTCTTAGGGTGTTATTTTAACACATTCTGATTCAAATGGTGTTCAGTGTTGGAGTTGTTTAACAGAGTTAGTCACGTCCAAGCAAATCAACACTGTAGCGATGTCCTCCTTACATCTCTACAGTGTTAATGTGCCTTGCTTCAGCAATGCCCCTGGACTTCAGGCTTGAAACCCCGTGCATTGATGCTGTGCGCGCCATTTTCCATCTGCTGGAGCTGCTGCTGAAGTCGAGAGGAGTTTTTCGCTGAAGGTAAGTTAACTAATTCAAAATTATCAATAGTGTCAAATGACAGGCAGCATTTAAAAATGAAATATCTACTTTCTAATATATTTTAGCTATGAGTTGGACATTAACATGCGGTTGCACCGGAGCGGGTGAAGATATTGTCAATTAATGTCGGTTCGGTTCGGGTTGGGGCGGGTAATTTGAACGGACAGTCGCCTTTTCGTGTGATGTGTCCATGTATAATAACATGTAAATTAAAAAGGTACTGTGTGTGTGCGTGAAGTTATGTGTTTGGGCTCCCATTGGCCAATTTAGAACATTACGACTGTCCATGAATGCATCACACCTGCAGCTCATCAGCGCTGGCTAGCACCGTGCGCAGTACATCGTGAGGCGTGTGCACCATGTGGAATATCCTTTTTTCTTTACTAACCGTAACAACATGGAGGAGGAAATGCGGTCAAAGATAAGGTCAGGAGTTTACAGTTATTTTGTTACGCTTGCTTGGTGAAGCAAGCACCTGTTCACCGAAGTGTTCGGTGAAATGTGCTAATGATGCAGCTGTTGCAATATGGAGTCTGTTTCCACTTTCCATGCATACTAGCTAAAATATAACGGATTAGTATGACCATTATGTCTGTGGATTTTATTCTTGCTGGTTGGGTTGGGTTCTGTAAATAGAGGCAGAAGCTCGGGGCAGGTGGTGCGGGTTGGTTTTAGCCATTTATGCTGGGCCCCGCCGGTTGAAAAAATCCCGACCCCGCGCATCACTAGCGTCCACTATGTATATTGGATGTAAACCTGACGCTTTCGACGGGTTCTGCCGCGTCCGGTGTCAACGTGCCTTTAGAGTGGCCAGATGCAGAGACTACCCCGCCACCGCTACCACAGAGGTCGGACTCAGTGGACTTGACTGTGCCGGTGTTGTGACAGAATCTGTGACCTGACAAACACTGTGACCACAGGGTGCGGTGTCAGTTGACCTGTAGCTGGGATTATTTGGTTCGACAAATTCGACTGTACGTTTTAGAATGTTTTTGAATATTTTGCAGAAGTTTTTTACAGTTATGTCATCAGTGCTAGTCTGGGGCAAATAATATTTTTTTTTTTTTTGTTCAATAATTTTATTTACACATTTAATTATGTACAAAACTCTTACATAACTTTGTTTTGACTGGAAAAGGCAGAAAATTAAAAAAAACCCAAACAATTTATTACAAAAGATAAAAAACGGAGTAACATTTGATCAGGATTCATCACAGAAATCTGGGGCAAATAAAATGTTCAAGGGGGCACCATTGATTCGTTTTACCATTCTCATGTCCAAAAATCGCAGATGCACTCTATCGGGCCATGCAAATGTACAGACTAAGTGACCAAGCTTGACAGGATTATTTTAAAATCCACTGCATGTGTGTCAAAGCTTTGACAGTCTTTACAGGGTATAACCTGCATGATGTATGTTTAAGTGTTATTAATCATTTCAACTTGAATTGCTTCATTTTGTTTTGTTTTTTACATCAAGTGCTTATTACTGTCAATTTAATTTGTTTTTTGTAGGTCTCAGCATGCTGATCCAGGTTCGTTACTGCCAACAGCAGAAGTATGTGAAGGTGAATGATGTCGATGGACAGTTTGATTTCATGGAGTTCCATGAAAAAGGTTTGTTTTTACATATAGACTAAAAATTGAATGAATATTGTGTATGGGATTTTATCTAACTCTGTTTTATCTTTTTCTAGTCATTGAGAGATTTTGCATGCCACCTGACGCAAAAGTAGTGTACAAAGATACAACGGGAACAGAAGTTGATGAAGACATTTTCAGTGACCTTGTCAGCCAAGGCAGTCTGGTTCTAACAGCTTTCTCAAATGATGGTAAGAAATGTAGCGGTCAATGGTATGACCCAATCCAATTCCAGATGGTGTAACCTATGTTAAGTGTATTGTGGAATTGATGTAATTCACTTTTGTAGTGCAAAATAATTGTTTTTCTTTTCCTTCTAGGGTTTTCCGATTCCTCCTTGTCCTCTCCATCTGAGTGGTCTGAATCTAGCTTCAGTTCAAGTGCATCAACTATACTTCTAGATGAGGTCCCTAGGAAGAAATCCAGAGTTGAAGGAATAATCAATGCAGCGTCTGCTAAAAAGGTTGCAACAATCCTCACTTCTCACAGATTTCTTTAAATGTATCTATCTATTATTCTGCTGTTAATCACAATTTTTTTTGGCTTTCTTTTTTTTTCCTTAAGTTGATCGAAACATTACTTGAAACCAGTTCAGGTGGTAAAGAGGTTCTCGAGGAATATCACACAACACAAACTCTTACAGATGCTACCAGAAGAAAACTGGTCAATATAATAGTGGCCCACATGATTGATAAACATGGGTAATCTTGTCCTCTTTATTAAGACTTTGATAAGAAAAATAACTGTTTAACCATTACATAAAGAATGCAAATTACATAAATAATTCCACCTCAATCTTTCTTCTCAGGCACATCCCCACCAAAGCTGTTAGAGAAGAATATGCTCTGGGGATAGTGACTGTGTTCCCGTCCCTCAAAGACCCTTACTCCAAGAAAGGCTATGTATGTATAGTTAATATTTTACTTTTATTTTTTTTACATAATTTGTATGTTTTGGGTTGTGTTTGAGGGGATGTTCAAATTCTAAGATTACTTATGAGTGACAACACATTGTGAATTAATTTCCATTTTAGGAACACTTCTATGATGCTGCAAGCAGCACAGGCTACATTTCTTGGCGTCTGAAGACAGTCAAAAGAAAGAGTCGACGAGGATCTGTAGCTCCAAATAGCCCCACTGGCTTTTCGCAAGGGGGAGTAGGAGGTAACATACTTGCTAAGTGCCTTTTAGACTATAGTCACCATTTTTTATGTCAACCAGTATAGAATTGAATGAAAAGGGTTTAAGGGTCTTATGTTCTCACCTTTTCCACAACTCTGTAGGTCTGAAATGTTATTTTGTTTTTATTTACCTATCTGATCAGCAGATAGGGCTTATTTTCTTTAAACTGTTGTGTTCTTTCCTTCAGGGGGCCCTAATTTGCAACGATCCAGTGATGTTGAGAAGCAGCTTGAGGGAGATGCCTGCCAAGAGGCAATCTCTTTGCTCAACCATGCAACAGACACTTCTTTAATTCTCCAAAAGATGAGAGAGACATTTCAACATCGTCGAAAACTTATCAATGACCCTGCCAAAATTCTTGATATCCTGTCTATCTTCCCAAGATTCATGGATACAAAAGGATTAGTAAGTATGCAGTGGTCTATGTTGAGAAGGACTTGAAATTTGGTTCTGAAGGTGGTAGTAATATATTTTCTTTCTCACAGGTGAATCAAGACTTCACTCTTCTGTTTGATGATGAGGTATCCACCAGACTGCTTCAGAAATGGGATCCGATCTTCAGATCTAACGTCATCAAAGAGGCCAAGCAGCTCACCTCAACACCGGAGCTGCGTGAATTGGTTCAGTCAGCAGAGAGTCAACCAGGAAGTGATGAGGCAACAAGTGAGTTTTGCTCTTTAGAATTTGTTACAAGCAGTTACATTCCAAAACTCTATTAAATAAGAATTATTTGATTTTATTACATTTTTTTGTAACTAAATTTCTTCAATGTAGATTGTTTATTTCTTCTCTAAGAAATAAACGTGAATGACTCAAAAGAAGATGTTTACTGCCTACTACTAAGTGAAGGCTTATGGTTGGTCACTAGTTGATCATAAAATTTAAAGCATTATATTCACCATTTAAACATATGAGGATTGATGTTTTTAAATCAGATATATTGGGGGCTATATTCTCTCAGCTCTTGCTTCACTAACATCCTTTAACTGTCAATTTACAATTTATTGCAGCACACATCAACTTAAAAAATTCAGGATTTTCAATCTTTTCAACATTGTAACTGCTTTTAACCCTTTGCAAACCATTCTGTTCAGCCTCCAGAATTCACAAACTTTCAACAGGAAAATGCTCTTTATTCTAATCTCGTTTTAATTAAAAATATCAAATTAATGCATTTCAAAGTATTTTCCGTCAATTCATTCTGTCTGTTCTTTGTCTATAGCTTATGACAAAGAGATGGCCTCCCTTTTGTTGCTGTTATATCTCCTTCCGCCACCACCTGGGGGACCGAAATCTCCAAAAATAAGCGCCTCTGATGCAGTCAAAAAACTTGTCGTCTTTCACAAGGTAATTTAATATTTATTCATTTTTATCATGTTTAAAGGTGGTCAAGAGGTGGATGAAACAAATTAGACAAGTTACAGAGGGTGTTTGTGTTCACTTCTGTCATGCTGTTTTCTCTGATTTAACTTGTGTCAAATGTCCCCTGTCCTTGTGTAAACCCTTAGTCTTGCTGCAGTTTGGAGGAGCATCTTCGGAATCAGCAGTGCCAGCAGCCATACCTCCTAGCCGTTGGTCGCCAGAAGAGGAACATCGACAGCTTCTACATCTCCATGGACAAACATCTCATCCCTTGCCAGGCAAACCGTTTCATTGGGGCATTTGATGAGCTATTTAAAGCTCATTTTGTATTCAATGTGTCTTATGATAGGGCACTTGTACATTTCTACACCTTTCTCCAGACAACAGTTTATAATATTGATATGGGAAAAATGAAGGAGTCGCCAAGAGTTCGAGACATGAGAGCCAAACTTCTAAACCAGGAAGTACTTCTCACAACCCTTAGTTAAAGGCAAGGCAGTCTCTTGAAGGTTTTGCGAGGACAATGTTGATGTGTTTTTTGTGTAAGGAAGTTTATTCCAGCAGTCAGCAGTTGATTTCCCATTTAAGAGTTGAACATTGTTATTATCCTGGGCCTAAGTATAAGTTGCTTTGCTGTCAGCCAAACTGCAGACTTCAGTTTCAAACTTATGCAGGCTTTAGGAAGCACCTCAATATTGTGCACAGTAATATTCAAGTATTTGCTCAAAATTCAGTTGTTGCTCGTTCATTTGGTGACCAAGTTTCACATGGTTTGGATGACCAAATTGATTCCCCAAATCTTTCTCAAAGTTCATCCAATGTTCTTCAGGTGTCTAGTTCTTCACATGTTCCAGAAAGCCGTGTTTCAGGACCTACCGGGCATTTATCCAAAGAAATGTGTGGCATGATTGTGGCAAAACTGCAAGGTAGTGGCATATCTAACAGTTTGGTATCTTCACTTGTAGGAGATTTGGAGGATTTAACAAGTGAGCTTCGCTCAGAAGCAAAGGAAGCCATTTTTTCTGCTTTACCCTCAACTGACCCCGACAAATCTGTCATAAATGAATGTTTTGAAAAAATGGAAAACCCTTTCACTCATCTGAATACAGAATGGAAACGAAATAAATACTTCAGCCAGAAATGGGGAGTTGTAGAGCCGAGAGAAATAACACTCGGAGTGAGATATGACACCAGGCGTAATCAAAAATCGGGCACTTATGATCAAGTGTCTGTAAAGGATACTTTCATATATGTACCTATTATGGAATCTTTAAAGTTCATGTGTAGAAATCCAGAGATTTGTGATTTTCTGAAGAAAGAGTGTACGTCCGACCCTGATACTTACCATGACTTTTGTGATGGAAGTTACTTTAAAACTCACCCCCTGTTTTCAGCCCAAAGACATGCATTACAAATTCAGCTATACTACGATGATTTTGAAACGGCAAATCCCCTTGGCTCAAAACGTGGAATCCACAAAATTGGTTGCATTTATTTCATTGTAAGAAATCTTCCTCCAAAATTTAACTCTATTTTGATGAACATCCATTTAGTTTCACTTTTCCACACAGTAGATCTGCATAAGTATGGCTTTGATAATATATTGGACCCATTAATAAATGACGTGAAACAACTCGAAAGCCAAGGGCTTATTCTTCCATTTTCTGATGAGCCAGTATTTGGTACAATCTCTCAGATCACTGGAGATAATCTTGGAATGCACTCAATTCTCGGTTTTAACGAATCCTTCAATAGCCATCATTTCTGTCGCATTTGTTTGATTGAGAAAGATGACTGTCAAACGGTGTATACTGAGGATAACCCTAAAGTGATTATTCGTGGAAAAGATATGTTTGACATCCATTGCCAGTCTCTCAAGGAAAACACTCAGTTAAGGTCTTTGTATGGCTTGAAAAGAAATTCAGCACTAAATTCGTTACAGTATTTCCATGTTTGCAATAACTATTCATTTGATATAATGCATGACCTTCTTGAAGGTGTTGCCCAGTATGAGACCAAACTGTTATTTCAATATCTCATAAAAAACTTTATATCAGAACAGGACTTGCTTTCCCGAATTTATGGATTTGACTATGGTTTTTTAGACAGAAAAAACCGCCCCACAAAAATCATTTTGGATAGTGCTGGCAATGGCATTGGCTTGAACTCCATCCAGACATTGTGTCTCGTGAAAAACATCCCTCTTTTGTTTGGTGACATTATTCCAGTGGGAAACGGACACTGGGAATTACTACTACTCTTACTCCAAATAATGGACATTGTGCTTTCTCCTTCTCTCACTTTGGGTATGACTGTGTATTTGAAAAATCTCATTGTTGACCACCACAAATTATTCAAGCACTTGTATCCTCAAAGAAACTTGATTCCCAAGCATCATTTTATGATTCACTATCCATCTTCTATTCGGAAAATTGGCCCCTTATTGTTTGTCTGGTCTATGAGGTTTGAGGCGAAGCACAAATTGTTTAAAAATTATTTTAAAAATTTCAAAAACATAACCAAATCACTTGCAAAAAGGCATCAGATGGCCATTGCTTTCCATTGGGAAACTTTTCCTTTAAAAAAAAAGGAATATGGGCCCATCAAATCATTTTCTCCAAGATATGTGGTCAACAGTGAAATGCTTCAAATGATGTCAAAAGAGGTGTTCGAAACAAGTTGGGTGAAAGTTGATGGCGTTGAGTACAGAGCTGGACTTGTTGTTTGCAATTCAATGGAGGAAGAGATGCCAGTCTTTGGTGAAATACTTGATGTACTTTTGCTTGAAAATGACATTTTTTTACTGACACGGGAGCTTTTTACAGTGAACTTTGATGACCATCACCATGCGTTCAAAGTGAAACGAACAGAAAAACAGCATGTCATAAAAACAATGGAACTGAAATGTCACCAACCTTTTGATATTCAAAGCTCATATGGAGCTACAAATGAAAGTTTATATGTCATACCTTCATTCACAATCTTTTAATTGTATAATGGGAGAAGAGCTATAAAATAAATATTTTTGCAAATGCATCATTTTTCTTGGAATTATGTCATTGTCAATCATTTTAATTTTACTACTAGTTATATTAAATTATTTCATAATTAGAAGTAAGAACTTTGTATGTTTTGTTAATGTAACTCACTAAACCAGGTTACAAAGGAACTCTGAATCAGTGTTAATGATAAATCACTGTTAAATTAACCCAGTTTATTGAGTTAAAAAGTAACTCTAAATCAGTATTAATAACTCGATTAGTGTTAATTTAACCCAGTTTATTGAGTTAAAAAGTAACTCTGAATCAGTGTTAATAATAACTCGATTATTGTTAATTTAACCCAGTTTATTGAGTTAAAAAGTAACTCTGAATCAGTGTTAATAATAACTCGATTAGTGTTAATTTAACCCAGTTTATTGAGTTAAAAAGTAACTCTGACACAGTGTTAGATATTTAACTATTTTGAAAGTGTTAATTTAACTCTGTAGAGTGTGGAGCTATATAAACCCTGAAAAAGTGTTAAAATTGACTCTGTGGGAGTTGAATCAACACTCCACTTTTTGCTGTGCAGAAATGCTTTTCATTGAACAATTTTTACAAAACTATTTCAATTTTAAATGAAAGTAAATCTCTAAATTAGACTAAACAAACCGAAAGTAGATTATAAATGCTTAAATTAAATGATTAAACGATGTCATCCAAAGCTAACAATGAAAAAAAAAAATATATATATATATATATTTTTTATTATAATTATTATTATAATAATAATAGTACATACATACTTAGAATACCATATAATTTAATGCATTTAATTATTAAGTGAATTATGGTATTGCACAAATAAATACACAGATTAAGACATCTCAAGCAGTGTTTTGCCATAATGTTGCTAGCCATCCGACACATCCTGAATTACATTAGGCCCTGGCATCGGTTGGCTATTGGTCAATGTATCGCATTATGTCCGGCCTCCTGCTGACAACTATCTTTGATGTGTTGCTTTAAAAGTCTGGTCAAACCCTGGTTTCCCCAGAACTTCATGGGATACAGTTACTGACCAGTGTGCTGACAAACTTCTCCATATGCATGCATTTTATTTGCACGAATAACTACACACTTGATTCTGGACACCTCTTTATTTATCTGCATTGAAAACACAGAACTGAATGAACCTTTAAAGCGCCAATGTTTTAATTCTGTTATCCTGACTCACACATTTACCATTGGTATTATATGGAATGCTGAGATACTGAGATGTTCTTACCTGAGCTGAGATGAGTTGATGTGTACCTGTCTTGTTTGTGCGTGCGCTCAGTCACGCAAAAAGACCAAAGATGTTGTTAGAATGTAGCCTCTCCCAGTATATTCCTATAGCTCCAAACGGGGGTGAAATTAGAAGGGACCAAGCTCTTCCATGTTTTCCCTTTTTAAATACAGTTACGTTAGTAGTTACACGATAGTGTGAATATCTTCACTCCTAAAGAATTCTCTGCGCCGATGGCTCACAATATAGTACCCCTTTTTATCCGCTTAGAATATCTACATGTTTCATTTTGTGTCACTATACTTGGATCGTGTAACTTGTAACTGTATTTAAATAAGAAAACGTGAAAGAGCTTGGTCCCTTCTAATTTCAACCTCGTTTGCTACCATAGGAGTATGCTAGGAAAAGCTAAATGCTAATAACATCTTAGGTCTTTTTGCATGACTGAGCGCACGCAAAAAGACCAGACAGGTACAAATCAACTCGTCTAAGCTCAGGGAAGAACATATCTCAGTATGGAAAAACAAACTATTCCTTTAAATTTCTAGAACAGCAGCAACAATTGTCACCATTATGACACACACAAAAAAATGCTACTTTTGAAAAGGTTATGACAGCACTCTCTCTGGATTATTATTCTTCATCATCATGTCCAATTCCTATGTGCCTATTTCAACCAATGTTATTGTAAAAAAAGAATCTTTCAAATAACACAAAACTCTCAGTCCAATATTGTTATTTATTATGTCCATTAACTGTAAACATCTCCTGAACATTGTTTACTGAAAGTGCTGCATAGAACAAGAATCCGATGAACGATGATCTTACCAAAAAGCAGATCGTAACAAGGATCAGTTTGCAATTTGGTTTTTTTTTACAGTCATATCACCCAGCCTTAACTCAGAAGACTCCGGGCCGCTCTTGCATGGCATTTATTGATGAGTGCTTTTTTCACTTTTGACATCTCCACCAGAACCCATCCTGTCAAGGTGCAGCAGTGCATGACGTAAGCTGTAGACAGAGAGAAAAAAATTGTCAAGATATTTGTAAGACATAATCATTTTGTAAAAATGAAAAATATACACTTACTCAATACTGCGTCTACTTTAGGCTTATTCAGCTGTGTCTTGCCTTCAGGAATTTTTCCATGTTTGCCGAATGCAACACAAATCCTGCACTCCTCTGGTGAGAACACTTCATCAAACAGAAGGTGGAACAGGCGGAGGCAGTCTTTCTTGGCCTCCACTTTAATTGCAACAAGACGAGTTGCAGAGATGTACAGGCCGCTTCCCGGGTACAGTTCTTTCTTGTCTCTTTGTGGACCATGGTGTCCCTCCTTGGTGCTTGGTACTATTCCTTCAATTTTGCCCAGAAGCTCCCTGATATTCTCCAGATCTGCACAATCTGGAGCACATAAAATAGAAATCAACTTTGGTTTCTATCTGCTTAAAGTGTCTGGTCTGGTTTAACCAGGTCTAAACCAGAACAAAACCAGGTCTGAACCAAGTCCAATGCAAGATTAAACCTTGTCTAAACCAGAGTAAGACCTGGTATAGACCAGGGTAAAACCTGATTGAGACCTGATTAGGACTAAACCAGGTCAAAACCAGGATTAAACCAGGACAGATCCGGTTTTGTCCCGGTTTCGATCTGGTTTAAACCTCGTTTAGTCCTTGGTAAGACCTGAAGGCTTAAATAATGAAAAACATAAGTGGACTTACCTATAGTGTTCAGCACCTCCAGCCTCTTATTGTTTTCTTTCAGCCTTGCAAACTCTGCTGCACAATGCTCGCAAGGTTGAAAACCTTGTTCGCTAGACTGTGGGGTCCCACATGGCTCACCATACTCTTCTATTGGACTACGCTCAAGTATTATTGTCAGCAGTACTTGTGTCTGAGATGGCGCCATTGTGCTCCACTCTGCTACTGCCTGGAGGGGTGTTTAACATCTTCATGAAGCTGCTTCGGACAGAATGAGGAGGGGTTTCAATAGCTGACTGGAAGACATCTTGATTGACACCATGTTTGTCAGGAGTCCCCTGGCTAACAATAGTACTGTGGTGAACCTGAGCGTACACCTGCTGTGATGTACTAGGTGTGAGCTGATAATAGCTGCTTAGGGATTTGGAATATGATGGTCCATAGAGAGGTGGTGGCTGGACCTCAATAGATTGAAGAGGCTGGTGGTAAAGAAGGTGAAGCGGCAGTGGAGACTGTTGCGGAGAGGATTGGAGAAGCTGGTATGGATGAGACTGGTGTTGAGATTGTTGCTGAAGATGCTGGTTGGAAGGAGCATGGATGGCTGAGGCAACCTGGTGCTGCTGAGATGGTTGCTGTACAGGCTGAAGGGCTGAGGCTACCTGGTGCTGCTGAGATGGTTGCTGTACAGGCTGAAGGGCTGAGGCTACCTGGTGCTGCTGAGATGGTTGCTGTACAGGCTGAAGGGCTGAGGCTACCTGGTGCTGCTGAGATGGTTGCTGTACAGGCTGAAGGGCTGAGGCTACCTGGTGCTGCTGAGATGGTTGCTGTACAGGCTGGAGGGCTGAGGATACCTGGTGCTGCTGAGATGGATGCTGTACAGGCTGAAGGTCTGAGGCTACATGGTACTGCTGAGATGGATGCTGTACAGGCTGAAGGTCTGAGGCTACCTGGTGCTGCTGAGATGGATCTTGTGCTGGCTGGAGGGTTGACGCAGGCTGCTGCAGAGTCGGGTGAGATGGGGAAGAATTATAAAAATTGTGATGTTGCGATGCCACAGCGTCTTTGTTCTTTGAGAGGGTTTTCTTAGTATCTTTTTTTGTGTTTGTTCCGATGTACTCCACAGTTGCATTATAAAATTTGTGGTCAGACCAGCGAGCCAGAGTTTCCTCTCCAGGGCTCAAGTCGTGAAAATCCTGAACAGGTTTCTCATTCTTCCTTAAAACATCACAGATGTTGAACATTTTTCCGGTGTATCCATCTTCGAAGGACACAAAGACAAACGAACCTAAAAATGGAAACAAAATATATCAAACAGCAGAAAAAGGCTAATCCCCATAATAAGGTGTTCAAATATAGCGCTGATTCAATATTTCTCCATAGATAGAAAATCATAATTTCTAAGATCTTCAAAAAAAGGTTGAACATTTTTACCTTTCACCCCTACACCTTTTGGCGAATCAAGAAGTGGCTGGTAGCACATGGCTTTTTTTGGTGGAAGGCGATGCCTTTTGGGCAGCTTCTTTATCTTTCTGCTCTCCATACTGAAATTAAGAAATACATTTTTTAGTATTGATTTTAAAATAACAAATTATAGGTTTTAAGAAGTGAAGCCACAGCAGTGTGATTATTGCACACCTGTAATGCTTAAGACCAGCCAATCAAGCATCAATCGTTTTTAATAATACAAAAATTTAAAAGGCGCTCAAGGTCTTGACAAATTGAGATACTTGCCCATCAAGCAAATTGTTTTTATATCTACCAGTTTGGAAAAATAGATTTTGAATTAAGGTTAAATTAATATGGTATTAATATGCATAATTTTCATTTACATGTTTACATCGAGAAAATGTTACTTTAGTACTGTGAGAAAAAAAGTGATTCAAATTTGAGTTGTGACAGTTAAGTGAAACAAAACATGAAACATTGTAAAACAAAAATATTTTAGAAGAAAACTGCATATAAATACAAAAAACATTTTTTATGTGAAAATGCAGCTTAGTCACTTAAAGATTTACTCACATATAATCATAATAAATTACATTTAAAAATCAAGTAAGAGAACAAATACTTCTGAGTAAAATTACAACAAAGTAACTGATAAAACTACTCGATAATTTAGGCCCAATTTCTTCAAAAAGTAAGTAACTGAGCAAATGAGTACTACCCACCTCTGCATGTGGCAGCTAGCCTTCAAAGGCAAATGAATTATAATTTAAGAAAGATTCTTCTCATTTCCTCAATAAAATGGGCTTCATATGTACACGACAAATCATTTTCCCCACTGACATATTTTTGGACTCTAACCATGGCTGGTTGGAACGCGTGGTTTGGGTTAGCTAGCACGCTAGCACAGCATGCTAGCGCGCTATAGTTTTCCTTGTAGTCGTACGAACGTGAATTACAGAATAATTAAAATTAGAGCAACTTAGCTCATACCACGCACTAACAAAGAAGCACCTACCGTCTTTGAGGTCTGCTTTTCATTCGGAGTAGGACTGCTGATGTCTTTCGCTGCGTGCTCGGGACCGCCGTCATTGCCATCTGATGTGCGTAACGTTGGTGAGACATCTCAAACAGCCAATCATTTGAAGCAGGAAACACTCTTAGCCAATGACAGGTCTGATCACTTGCGCGCCCACTTTCAAAACAACCAATCATATTTCAGGATCTGAAACGGACAGCTCTGAAACTGAACGTATTGACGTTGCTTCTTGTTCACTTCTCCACTCACTGCACTGCACGGTGTCTGTCATTTGGTGAGTACGAATTTTTATTATAATTATATATGACCGTGGTTTTCCATTTGTTATTGGAGGTCAGAACTGTGAACTATTTTTTAATTATTATTATTATTATTATTATTATTTTTTTTTTTTTTTTTTAACCCATTGAAAATAACTGTGTGGACAGCGGACAGACAGTACAGGACAGACAGTAGAGGACAACAAAATTATTAGGAACACAAGAAATGTAAAATGATTGTTGCCGCATATTATTTTTTGATGCTAATTAACTCAGTACACAGCTATTTTGTTTTCACCAACTCGGGACTGTTCCAAAGTGGGACATTCCTACAAACGGGACGCAGTATAAATAGCATGACCAACCATGTATTGATCTTTCAGTAAGATATGCATTATTCAGTTTCATAACAGACTTTATTTTGTCTTTTTCTATTAGAGTTAACTTGCATTTGAAAATGCCACACAAACCTGATCCACGCTGGAGGAGAAAGAAGGAAGCGCTTAAAAGATACAGGAGAAAGGTATTTTGCTTAGATCAATGTAATTGCATTGTTTGAATCAAAGAGATAATAAAAAATACATTATGGCAGTGGTTCTCATTTGGTATAGCTAACTTCAACTAAAATAACTGAAACAATCTTACTTACCAAACACACTCGCTATCACTGTAAACAAGTAAATTCAGGTTAGAAAATAGTCTACAAACTGCTTTTATTTTTCTTGATAAATAATTTAAATGTAAAATATATTTCTTTACATGACGCTAAGTGAAAATAGAAAAGTTGTTTAATATCATTGTCTCAATAAATTGTGCAGGCTTTAAAACAAGCACGCATAGTGCATATTAATTAAATAAAAAGGTTATCTCCTCATAAACTGGGATGTCAAAATAAATTCCCAGTTCTCCAGTGTAAAATAGGACATGAGGAGGCGTTCATGTTCAATTTTTCTTCTCGACAAGTGAGATAACAACTATACCACATGAAACTGTAGGAAACAAACCACATCAAGCGTAAAGCCTCCCCCTTTGCTAGCAAGAATTAACCAAGGAGCCTGTTTCTGTGTTATCACGAACTGTGTAAACACAACTGCCCCCGTAACTCTGAGATGCAGGACTAACCCCACTATGTGGTCTGTGAACTCAATACCGGAGCCGCTAAGACTGAACCAGCTATTTGAAGTACGTAGTACGAACCCTTCTTTTACGACTCCCCTTCCGGCCAAACAAAAGGACCAGAGAATCCCAAGGACAGTTTTCCCCTATATTACCTCCCTGCGACGTTTATGATCAAAAGAAGAACATCCCTCTTCTCCCCCTTATCAAACAGATACTGTGGGATGCTATAAGTTCAAAGAACGGTCCCAATGCCCTCTGACCCCCTGTGGTGAGACGTCACAGGAGAACACTGTCCAGGCACCTAGCTGAGAGATCTCCACGGGAAGAAAGGAGAACAAAGAAATTGTATTATGTTTGAAAGTTACAAACGAAAACATTTTTGGAATGATTTCTACAGAAATTGAAATTGCAAATATTGTCTGTTCGATCACACTCGTTTCATGTAATGCAATAACCAACAGAATGCTATTTTAAAATGTTTATCATTTAAAAGTGCTTAAAAATACCAGAAAACATCACAAAAGTTAGTTTGAGGTATTTACTGCGATCATATAGTTAAGAGGAGGCATAACATGATTTTTGACATTTATGTTTATGAATAATTACAAGCAAAATGCATTAATTAGTTCCTAAAGTGATTCGAGGCTATTTCCTAGTCGTGTTTGGTATCAAACTCTTTCGTAATACATGATATTTCAGGATATGATGTTGAAAAGATGTTTTGAAATATGTGGAATTAATTATTAGGCATTCTTCTATGTTTAGAATCATCCCTTGTCGTCTGTCGCTGTCTTACACTTACACACACCCAAGACACACCCACAAGCTGAAAGCAGAAACATTGACCAATCACCGACATGATCACAGAATAATCAACGAAGACGCCTCCTCCAAAAGGCGTCGCCAAACGCCCTTTAAAAAAAGACGCGCGACTAGAAACTATAGTTTTGGACGCGGGTGTTCATGCTCACCCGTGTTCCCTCATGTTCCAGCTTTCATTTATTTCATAGTAGAAACAGTTAGATTTTTGAGACAACAGCTGCTCGGTTCGGACGAATCCGGCACCGAGGGACGTGCGTAACAGCCGAAAGGAAGCCCGGCCCGCGACCCATTGTGGTTAGCCAAGAGCCATTATCGAAGCCAGCTGCGAAGGCCTAACCGCCCGGATCGGCTGAAGGGGCTAAATTCTGTGGAACCGAAACAGAACCAACGGTGGCACGTCCTGCTACATTGCTTCAACAGCACCTCCAGGTCCAGCCTGACCTCACCTCCAAGGTACAAGAATGAACTTTCATCAGCAACTTCATCCACAATAGATCACATACATATTTCCATAACTACAAACTTACACGCATTAACAACATGCTGCACACACAGTACATCTCATTCATGTTTGTTCGTCTCCCCCTTGTCCGTCCTCCTTTCTTTGTTATGAGCTCTCTTTATTTTATTCTTTGATTTTATGATCTTATTATTGAATATGTATCCGGCATTTTTATTCAATATTTAGTAGACTAGCATCCTCCTAGATTAGTGATTTCACTTTATTACGTATAATCCTCACTTTTATTAGCCTAGAAATGCATTTTATCATGATTTAATTATCCCATTTCAATTGATATTTTGACTGTGCTAATTGTTGACTTTTGAATAAAAGGTTGAACATAATATTTGATTCCTCTGATTCATTAAAGCTGTGACTATGGTGTAGATGTCTGGTAGAATTCACTTTTCCCTGGTTTCACACTGATGAGTTTAGTCTAAAAACTTAGACATATTTCTCCTGTTAAAAGGAGTGGCACCCCGCAAATTTGAAGTAATATTAATAATCATAATTAATATTCTTAGTTATATAACCCATTAATAATAACTCATCTCATCTTCCTACATAATTTCTGGCACCCCAGATGGGACCAGCTGAAGCCATAAACACAGCGTTAATGAATAATCATTGGAATCAAAAGCCCGTCTAAAAACTGAACACTCGTGTTGCCAGATTGGTTCGGAAGCCGCTGCGCCCCGACCAATGTTGTATTCTAAGCAAAGCCGCCGCGCTAATGCTTAGAAACTGAATAAATAAGACCGCCGTGTCTCTGTGTTTAAAGCGCTAATGTTATGAAAGGCCGCCGCGCCAAAAGAAAAAGTTAAAATTAATCACTGCGACGTCAGTGACTGTGACGTCAGAGGTAAACAGTAAGTTGCCAGAACCGGGAAAACCCCGTATAAAAGGAAAAGATACGCAGACAGTGCAAACTAGGACTTTGCTACCCCGAAGAGCTCTGAAACTCTGGTATCTACCGACGCAAACAAAGAGTAAGTCGTCTGAATCTTCCGTTCCTTAAAACGGACAAGCTATCGTTGTATTAGCTCATGTTAGCTCATTGTGGTTGGAACACGTGGGTAACGCTCCGGAAACCGGAAGCAAATGTGTCAAGCCACCGCTCATACACAAAGACAGGCCTTCCTGTCCCTTTTTGAGACGCGACTGCCCCTCGTGGCGAGCTCGCGAATAACAGGCTAACGAGAGCCTCAGCCTAGCAGCAGCAGCCTGCTACTAAGCGGTTAGCATCAAGCTAACCTATCGTGCCCAGTGAGACTTTAAACACATCTAAGTTACAGCGTGTCTTTAGACACGTTTTGCTTGACAACTGTGCATCGATACAGCTGTCTTTACCGTCACTTTGCTGAAATCGTGTGGTTTTAAATGTGCTCGATTTGATTTTGTCATCTCTCAGAAAAGCACGCGCACGCACACACAAGGCCCATAACTAAACGGAAGTTAAGCCATTAAAAGGGTAATCTTATTAAAACTAAGGTAACTCATGTAAATACAAGTGACGCACTAAAATCAAGGTTTAACAAGATTTAAACCAATTTGAAAAATAATTAAACTAAAACAGTTTAAATAAATAAACTAATGATTAAAGTAAAATACACATTTTACTAAATGATTAATCCAGTGTGATTAAAATCAAATCAATTTGATTAAAAACAATTAAATTGAATAGGAAGTTAATTAAATGAAAGCAACTAATTTAAGAAGGATTTATTAATTAAAATAAGTTTAATAAAGTTAAACCAGTTTTAATTAAGGTAATTAAATTCAACACAACCGAATTTAAACACAAACCATTCTTAAAAATCAACCTAAAGGAAATTACAACTGAAATAAAAACTGATAAATTAAAACAGAATTTAATTAATTAAAATTAACATTTATTGATTACAATAAATTCAATAGGATTTGGATTAAATTTCAAAAAAAAAAAAAAAAATTTTTTTTTTTCTTTTTTTTTTTTCTTTTCTCTTCTTTTTCCAATTGATTAATCACCTGATTAATCTAAGGAAACTGAATCAAGGTAAAGCTAATTTAAACTAAAGTTTAAATTAATTGAGGAAAAACATTTATTGATTAAAATAAATTCAATAAGATTTGAATTTAATTTCAATAAAAACATTTTTTTAATTGATTAAAAATACCTGTTGATTAATTCAACGAAATTGAATTAAAGTAAAGTTAATTTAAATAAAAGTCTTAAATCAGTAAGAACAAGTCTTAAATGAGTAAGAACAATTGTTTAAATTAAACAAACCACACCAAACTTTTCAAGTTTACCACTCAGTTTTTATTTACCAAACAGTGAATTGCTAAGAACAAACGAAATAAGATAAAACAATTTACTACCATTGTAATTTTTAAACTTTGTTTGAAAAATTATTTGAAATTTTGAAATTCTTTAGAGTTCTTCGTACGATTTTGATCCACAACAAATCAACATGTCTATCTCCTCAGAAGACCATCCAGCCGAGAACTTAGAATTCCTCCTCACAGAAATTTTAGGGGACGGAAAATCCACAATTGATGCCAAAATCCGAGAATCTCCCCCTCAAGAATTAGGAGACCTTGTGGCCGATTGCGTCACTGCAGCCGTTTCAAAAAAGCTGAAAGATAAGGAGCTGGTTAAACAGCTCGGCTTTGTAATATCAGCATTCTCCGCCCAGTTAAAATACGAACAGAATCGGGTTAAAACCCTCGAGAGCGAACGCGACGCTCAACTCAAAGCCATCGAGGAACGCGAAGCCCGCTGCGCGAACCTCACGGCCCAGTATGAAGAGACACGTGAAGAAAATGGACTGCTCCAAATGCGTGTGAGTTACCTAGAAGAAGCGGAAGATCAAGTGAATCAATTAATCACTGAGAATAAAGAATTAGAAAAATCCAAAGTGCTACTCGGTGATAAAATACGCGTTCTCGAACATGATTTCGACACCACCACCCGGGAATTAGACGCACAACTACACGAGTCAAATGATGGGAAGAAACTCCTCCTTGAGGCAGAAGGGGCGATCAAAGCCTCAAAAGCCAAAACTAAACTGCTCTCTAGAGAATTAGACGCAGAACGAGAGAGGGTTAATGACCTATTACAACAAGTAGCTGACGGTAAAGTAGCTACTGCTAAGGTTCAACGACAATTGAACCTCACCAGGAGAGAGCTCCTAGACGCAAGACGTGAGCTCGGACAGGCTCTCTCATCATTGTCAATGTCGGAGGCCGATGGCGATCCTGACTCCGACGGTGAAGATGCAACTCGACAAGTCCTGCGCACCACCGACCCACCGGTACGTCCGCGTCGCTTAAGGAGACCCCGGTATGCCTCCGCGGACCCTCCTATTGACGGCGGACCGACGCCCGCCCAGCAACCTAATAGCAATCGACCGTCCAACCGCGACCTGGATAAAATCGCCAGAAACATTCCGAGTTTTGAACCAAAGTTCGACGAACCCCAAAATGCTAGAGCATTTTTGAGAGACATTGATTTTTATCTAAAAAGTTATCCAATGGCTAATGTTGAAGATAAAATCTACCTAATCAAAGCAACCTCGAGCAGGCTTGTTAATGATTTCATTGAACGTCAACTACCTCAGGTCAGAAATGATTACACAACACTGTGCCGCCTCATGGTGGATGAATTTTCTGACGCACTTCATCAAACAGGTTTCGACTATGCCCACACCATTAAACAGGGGAAAAACGAATCACCCCAACAATATTACCACACCTTGCTACAGGCATACTTTGGTAATCGCAACGACCCAGGTATGGAGGAAGAAGAGCAGTTCAAACAACTGTTCCTCAGAAACCTTCACCACAGCACGAGCACCCATCTCGGCGTCGTGGCAGATCCCTATACCATGTCCAGTAAGAAACTTCGCGATCTTGCAATCAGAGGCTTCCTCTTGTACAAACAAAATTCGGCAAAATCCACACCTCGCGAAATGTTCCCGATAAAGAATAACTCTCACTCGCTGCAATTGGAAGGCATTCAAAAGGAACTCATCGTTCCTCAAGAGCATCCACCGCAAGCACCACAGACCCCTCCGCGGTACAACCAGCAACCGTACCATAAAATAAAGCCAAAACGATACCAAGATAACACCGATTATCGAGATTATGCGCCAAAACAACGCTTTCGGCACCAAAATTCTCGCCCTAACTCACACCACCAAGATCGCCGACCGCGACCACCGTGGTATGATTACAACCGTTCTGACCAGTGGAAAAGATACAACAACGACCGCCGAACACCTCCACCCAGAAACGAACACTCAAAACCTCGGTATCACAAAAATAACCAAAGGTCATACGACCACCAGCCAAACAGATCAAGATCAGACAATGAACCTAATGAAATAGAAAGTTTAGAAATTAGGTTATCTAACCAAATCACTAAAGAAATGGCATCCATCAGGAAAATGTTCGAACAAATGATAGATGACAAAACCAATGATAAACCAAAACAATCAAAACGAAAAAATGACGATGATTCGCCTCGTGCTGTCTTGCTGGTGCAAACACATGCACCAAACCACCGTTTTTCCAATGGACATCAGTCCATTGAGGGTGAACCACCAATTCACCAATTCTTGTGTGAGCTATACGAAAGAGGAATCGCCCGAAAGTTTTATATATCAGCCACTTTTGAAGGTGTGCTTACCAATGAAGCCTTACTTGACACTGGAGCAGACATATCCCTCATGTCCGCCCAACTGTTCAATGAGCTGCGCAGCCTAGCCAAGGAGACCAACCTAAGGTTGATACTCCAAGACTGCCACATTGACATTGAACCTTATGGCGACAACGCCACTGTTATCACGAAGAAGGCTCTCGTACAAGTCACCATAGGGCACCTGACCCTGGTGCACCCGTTTTACATCGCAGACCACAACCAGATTCCTCTTCTCATAGGTATCGATCTGCTCAACCGATTTGAGCCCCTGATCGACTTTCAAAATCGGAAAATCTGGGCCCAAGTCAGGCAGCCACTGCCGCTGCAGCATGACTCACTCGACGGAGTTCAGTGCTACCAACTGAACCACTCTCGGGCTCTAAAGGAGACCCCCAGCCGGTCTCCGGCCCAAATGCGGCCGGCTACTAAAACCGTAGACCGTACTCTAACGACCAAAAGTACCTCCCTGTGCGCGTTAACCAACAACCCCCTCGCTACCGATGGTCTTGCGTTTCAGAACCAACACATCAACGATGCTCTCGCCAAACAGGGGGCGCTACCAGGGACATCCTGGTCCTTTGACCCCACCCAGCTCGCTGAGCCCCACCCGTTGTCAGTGAATGCTATTACGCGCTCTCGTGCAGCTGCCGAGACCGACACCCCAATGTCCTCGCAGGTCATCGCACCGGTAAAACCCGCTTTCACCGACAATGACCCAATAACGTTAAAAGTCTCCTCGGACTTTGCCTCCACATCCAGCCATCTGTTCGCTGCCCGTCGCTCATTACAGACAGTCAAGGGCACCTTGGTCCATGTTTCTGCAGACTCCCAAACGCATGCGTTCGTTGTCCCACAGAACCAAAGGGGGGTGATATTGGCACATGCCCATGACATGCCCTACGCCAGACACAGAGGAGTCAAAACCAAAACCAAGCTAACACCGCTACCGCTTACACCACCCACCAATACACGACCGATCTTGAGAACCACCTCCGAGCTACGTTCGCGTTTGCTCAAAAACACCTCAAAGAGAGCGCGAAGGGCCGTAAAACCTACTACGACCAAAAAGCCTCACAAGAAGAACTACAGGTGGGAGACCGCGTCTGGTATTATAGCGTTGCTCCGCCCGCCGGCAAAACCAATCATCATGCAACCAAATTGAAAAAATAAATAAATAAATAGAAGAAATTTCTTCCCAAATGAACAGGACCCTACCTGGTCACCGATAAACTGTCTCCAGTGGTGTACCAAATAAAGATTCCGAGCACAAAAACCGAACCAAAGCTCAAATGGGTCCACCGAAAACCAAATTAAGCTATACAGAACACCAAAATCAACAGACAAGCCATCAATCGCGAGCTGAATAAACCCTACGAGCCGAAAGATAGCATTCCTAATTAACGTACCAGTCGTCACGTTCAATAACATCTACCACCTCAAGGACGACATAAACTCAGACCTAGGAACTAGAATCCACTACGCTATCTGGTCCCACCGAGGACACACCCGAGGGTCAGGACTTAACCGTGCTGGTTGATCCGTAAACTTCCAATCAGCCATCCCATTGATCAGGCCCCAAACATTAGCATATCTAACACCCTGCTACCGAGACCACAACGCGTCTCATTATATAGGCACAGGCCAAATTTAGCCAGAGCAAAAGAAAACTTTTCTTCTTTCTCTCTCATTCAGTTTAAGATCCCTTAGGGATTTATTTTTGTGTGTTTAGATTTGATTCTTTTATACCCTGCATGCTTTGTCTTTGTCTTATTGATGTGCACCAGGAGTAACTGACCGATACCACGCTATCTATGTGCTTATGTGTACACTTTTATGTTACCCCACACTGCTGATCCCAAATTACATGTTCGCACCGAGCATTGTTGAGGGACACATAGCAACATATAGTACACACACCTAGTCTGCCTTCCTGGTCTACGGGTGCCCACTGCCAAGCGGCACCTCAGAATCGACTCCATGGTCGCCCAACTCCTACCTCCATGACCCACGGGCATTAACACCAGGCAATGCTCCAACGCCAGCCACCAGGGGCTCCAGGCTTCAACCTCTGGGGCTCCAGGCTTCAACCTCCGGGGCTCCAGCCTTCAACCTCCAGGGGCTCCAGCCTTCAACCTCCAGGGGCTCCAGCCTTCAACCTCCAGGGGCTCCAGCCTTCAACCTCCAGGGGCTCCAGTCTTCAACCACCAGGGCTCCAGTCTTCAACCTCCGGGGCTCCAGCCTCAACCACCAGGGGCTCTAGCTTCAACCTCCCAGCGTTGCCTCCAGTATTGAATTCCTGGCAATGCTGCTCATCTCAACGTCAAGGTGAGAGTGATTTCCCTACCCTACAGGGGGAAACACCTCCAAGTTCCAACAAGGACGTTGGACTTTTGTCACTCCTGAACTTTCGTCAGGGTGTGTGAGGACCTCAACACACCTTTACCTGTTTCTAGTTGTCGTCAACTTGAAGGTTCGTTCCCTCTTTTGTTTCCTCAAAAGAACTATTTGATAAGAGCTTCAAAGCATTGAAACCTTATCAACAGGGGGATTATGTAGGAAACAAACCACATCAAGCGTAAAGCCTCCCCCTTTGCTAGCAAGAATTAACCAAGGAGCCTGTTTCTGTGTTATCACGAACTGTGTAAACACAACTGCCCCCGTAACTCTGAGATGCAGGACTAACCCCACTATGTGGTCTGTGAACTCAATACCGGAGCCGCTAAGACTGAACCAGCTATTTGAAGTACGTAGTACGAACCCTTCTTTTACGACTCCCCTTCCGGCCAAACAAAAGGACCAGAGAATCCCAAGGACAGTTTTCCCCTATATTACCTCCCTGCGACGTTTATGATCAAAAGAAGAACATCCCTCTTCTCCCCCTTATCAAACAGATACTGTGGGATGCTATAAGTTCAAAGAACGGTCCCAATGCCCTCTGACCCCCTGTGGTGAGACGTCACAGGAGAACACTGTCCAGGCACCTAGCTGAGAGATCTCCACGGGAAGAAAGGAGAACAAAGAAATTGTATTATGTTTGAAAGTTACAAACGAAAACATTTTTGGAATGATTTCTACAGAAATTGAAATTGCAAATATTGTCTGTTCGATCACACTCGTTTCATGTAATGCAATAACCAACAGAATGCTATTTTAAAATGTTTATCATTTAAAAGTGCTTAAAAATACCAGAAAACATCACAAAAGTTAGTTTGAGGTATTTACTGCGATCATATAGTTAAGAGGAGGCATAACATGATTTTTGACATTTATGTTTATGAATAATTACAAGCAAAATGCATTAATTAGTTCCTAAAGTGATTCGAGGCTATTTCCTAGTCGTGTTTGGTATCAAACTCTTTCGTAATACATGATATTTCAGGATATGATGTTGAAAAGATGTTTTGAAATATGTGGAATTAATTATTAGGCATTCTTCTATGTTTAGAATCATCCCTTGTCGTCTGTCGCTGTCTTACACTTACACACACCCAAGACACACCCACAAGCTGAAAGCAGAAACATTGACCAATCACCGACATGATCACAGAATAATCAACGAAGACGCCTCCTCCAAAAGGCGTCGCCAAACGCCCTTTAAAAAAAGACGCGCGACTAGAAACTATAGTTTTGGACGCGGGCGTTCATGCTCACCCGTGTTCCCTCATGTTCCAGCTTTCATTTATTTCATAGTAGAAACAGTTAGATTTTTGAGACAACAGCTGCTCGGTTCGGACGAATCCGGCACCGAGGGACGTGCGTAACAGCCGAAAGGAAGCCCGGCCCGCGACCCATTGTGGTTAGCCAAGAGCCATTATCGAAGCCAGCTGCGAAGGCCTAACCGCCCGGATCGGCTGAAGGGGCTAAATTCTGTGGAACCGAAACAGAACCAACGGTGGCACGTCCTGCTACATTGCTTCAACAGCACCTCCAGGTCCAGCCTGACCTCACCTCCAAGGTACAAGAATGAACTTTCATCAGCAACTTCATCCACAATAGATCACATACATATTTCCATAACTACAAACTTACACGCATTAACAACATGCTGCACACACAGTACATCTCATTCATGTTTGTTCGTCTCCCCCTTGTCCGTCCTCCTTTCTTTGTTATGAGCTCTCTTTATTTTATTCTTTGATTTTATGATCTTATTATTGAATATGTATCCGGCATTTTTATTCAATATTTAGTAGACTAGCATCCTCCTAGATTAGTGATTTCACTTTATTACGTATAATCCTCACTTTTATTAGCCTAGAAATGCATTTTATCATGATTTAATTATCCCATTTCAATTGATATTTTGACTGTGCTAATTGTTGACTTTTGAATAAAAGGTTGAACATAATATTTGATTCCTCTGATTCATTAAAGCTGTGACTATGGTGTAGATGTCTGGTAGAATTCACTTTTCCCTGGTTTCACACTGATGAGTTTAGTCTAAAAACTTAGACATATTTCTCCTGTTAAAAGGAGTGGCACCCCGCAAATTTGAAGTAATATTAATAATCATAATTAATATTCTTAGTTATATAACCCATTAATAATAACTCATCTCATCTTCCTACAAAACCATCACAAGAATGAGTGAAATTAACCTTAATATATGTCTTTGTGACGGGACTTCTTTTCTCTTTTTTCTTTACAGCGCTGCCATCAGTCCCAGGACATCCCAGGTGTGTGTTCCTTCATTATAAAAAAAATATTGTGTGGTTGTGTGTGTGTGTGACAGAGTTGGAGAGAGAAGTGAAAATATTTAAGTAAGCATAACAGTAATTTGAATATGATTTTACTGAAGTAATGGTCAGCAGAATTGTACTTCAGTACTGAAAGCCATGTTTTTGTTTTAGTAGTGACACAATCCTATTTACAAAAGGTAACAGAAAAAAAAAGAACAAACTAAATAAATGTACAGTGCAAATATTTATTTAAGATAAGTCACAGGAAATGTTTCTTTTTTAAGTCACTTATAGACTTGCACACCGTATGATGAGTTTCTCATTTTAAAGTAAGACTCTTATTATAATGTTAATGGAGTTGGAGCACAAATTACTGTTCATCTAGGTTTTTGTGTGGACTGTCCAGCTGGAGAACAGGCCTTTATTTATTTCGTTTTTACGGGGAGAACTGAACAACGATGTTGTCTATCAGAGCAGTCATATCAGTAATGGACCATTTTTGTTTTTCATGTATATTATTTTTGTTTTATAGATTCAGCAAATCGTGGAACTAATGCCAATGAAGAGGACCCAGTTTTTGAGTTGGCTCCTTCTCCCCCAACACCTGTGCTCCCTTCATCGTCAGATAATGCTGCTGTGACTGCTGCGACTGCAGTGACTACGGAGAGTGTTGAGACGGACTCAGCATCTTATCTAATTGACACACCGGATCACCTCTCGGACTATTATGAACTTTTGGATGAGAACTTCAACACATGTAATGAGGAGAGTGCCGATGAGAATATGGATTTTAACACTGACACAGATGCAAAAGACATGCCTCTTTACGCTAATGCACCCCTTTCTGTAGCAGGAAGCCTAATTCTTATTATGACCTTTGCAAAAAGACACAAACTAACAGGTAAAGCACTCAATGACTTGATTACTCTGATTAGTTTGCATTGTCCATCTGAGATCCAGACTGAATGTCTTAATAGTTTACAAAAATTTAAACAATTCTTTGATCAGTCATCTGCTACAACTGTACATTTGCACAAATATTGCAGTGGGTGCTTCTTATCAGTTGAAAGCACAGAGGAAAAATGCAAATCATGTGCTGCTGATTTATTGGTGGAAGGTTCTTCTTATTTTATTGAAGTATCAATTGAAGCACAATTGAAATACCTGTTTGCTAAACAAGGATTTGAGGAGCAACTACTGTTCAGATTCAAAAGACAGAAAAGGGCCAACAACAGTGTTGAAGAAATTTATGATGGAGACGTCTATAAAACATTAATACAAGGCAACGGTCCCCTCAATGACCCCAAAAATATTTCATTGACTTGGAACACAGATGGAGTACCTATTTTTAAGTCTTCAAAGTTTTCAGTGTGGCCTTTTTATTGTATTATAAATGAGTTAAGCTTTGTTCAACGCACAAAACGTGAAAACATGATATTTGCTGGTCTTTGGTTTGGGGATTCAAAACCATCTATGTTGACCTTTCTTAAACCACTGATTGAGACTCTGAACAAAATGGAATTAGAAGGTGTTACTGTCACATTTGCAGGGGCCTCAGCACCTTTTACGTGCAAAGTTTTCACCATCGCTGGAACATGCGATCTACCAGCAAAAGCATTAGTTCTCAACACTGTTCAATACAATGGTAAATTTGGATGTTTAAAATGTGAACAGCCGGGGCAAACTGTGAAAACAGGAGAAAAAGGACACGTTCATGCATTTCCATTCCAGACTGTAGACCCAAAAGGTCCAGCACGTACCCATGAAGACTTCATCGATGAAGCCCGGAGGGCTTGTGTCTCTGATAGCATTGTACAGGGAGTGAAAGGCCCTACATATCTCAGCAGACTAAAAAGTTATGATTTAGTCCGGAGTACTGGCATAGACTACATGCATTGCGTACTGTTGGGAGTGATGCGGTTGCTGATGTGCCTGTGGTTTTCCACAGAGTTTTCACGATGTTCATTTAGTATGGTCCGATCAATTGAAGAAGTGGACAAAAGACTAAGAGAAATCCAGCCACCATTTTCCATAAGATTTCCACGATGTGTGTCTTCTCATAGAATGTTTTTCAAAGCATCAGAGTATCGATCCATACTGTTATTTTTTGGGCCTGTTGTGTTTTGGGGTCTTCTTGATGATTTGTACTACCACCATTTTTTACTGCTTAGTGAGGCAGTATTCATTCTTCTAATGGAGTCAGTAATGCCCGCCCAAATAGATCATGCTGAAAAGCTTCTGTTGAATTTTTGTAGTCAGATCAGTACCCTTTATGGAGAGCGTTATATGACAGCCAATATGCACATGCTTGTTCATTTAGCTGACAGTGTGAGAAATCTTGGTCCTTTGTGGACTCACTCTTGTTTTCACTTTGAGGACAAAAATGGTCACTTGCTTCGCCTTGTGCATGGAACTCAGAATATACCTCTTCAAATGGTGAATGCTGTCAAAATAATCCAATGTCTTCCTTGTATTACCCAAAGTAGTAAGCTAAACACAGTGGCTACTGATTTCTTGGTCAATGAGCGGTGACAGTTTTCCTCAAAGAAATGATGTACATTGTGTTGCATTGATTGGGGCATCATTTAATCTATGTCTTGATACTGACGATATGAGTATTCTGGAACAGTTCATTGGTCAAGGACTGGATAACAATATTGTGAAGGCTTTTAACAGAGCTCAAATCGGAAATACTTTTTACGCTTCAAAACAGTATCGCAAAGCTAAACGAAGAAACAATAACACTGTGCTATTTCGAGACAGGATGGTACACAAATATGGACAAGTCGATGTATTTCTTTCATTGAAACGAAACAATGACTGTGGAAATGAAATGTATCTTGCACTTGTCAATGAATTTTTAGTTACAGGGAGGACTCTTTTAAAAGATTCCCTTACTGGTGGAACATGTTTTCATGTTGTTAGTTTGTCAGAGGAGCCTGTAAAAAGAAGAGTTGTTGCTCTTGAACATATTCTGGGAAAGTTAATGTTCTTTGATATGTCATCCATGCCAGGTATTGTGTTCGCTGCACATTTCCCTAACAAACTCGAACATGGTGTTTAAAAGCAGCCAAATAAACACGAGCAACACAGTGTCAACAAAGTGTCTTTATTCTTCCTGTATGAAATTTAAGACCTGTGGTGGAAAGTACAAGTAAAAAGTTAAAATTTTAAGTACTTTTATTGAAGAACATATTACGATTAATATTTTTTACTTTTACTTCATTACATTTCAAAGCCTGTGTGTACTTTCTTAGTCCAGTTTTAGTCCTAATCATGGATTTAGTCCTAATTTAGGCCAGCTTTTGTCCTAGTTTAGTGGTGAACTAGGACATGATTTAGTCCAGCTTTAATCCTAGTTTAGTCCTGGTTGGGTTTAGTTAAAAAAAATAATGTGTGAAATACTTTTTACTTATCAAGTACTATTAAAAATGGGTACTTGTACTTTTACTTATGCACATTTGATATGAGATTAGCTTCAGTTTAATGTGAAATCTCTCTTGTGTCAATGATTGAGACAAATACAAGACATTTAATGTGTAGACAATTTGAGATTTGTACAAGGACAAAGTGAGATCTCTTTTAAATCTCAACCAGAGTCTAATCAGAGCTTCTGTACAGTCTTTTGCTCAGGAGACAAAAATGAGAATCAGGAGCAATAGTCTGTCGGCTCAGATTGGTCTTAAAAAACGCTCAATTTGGTCTAGGAGAAAGGAATGAGTGATTATTGAGATCTCTTTTTGAAATACCCTTTCCTCTGGGTTGTACTGTCAATTAATGCTTTAAATTATTATTACTCCTCATGAGATTGATCTAACACGGTGTAAGACTAGCTTCACTGAATGTATTTTGTTTGTCTAAAACTAAGGGACACTTTAAAGTGTACAAGTATGGGTTGTACAAAATTCCACATTTGTACATATTATGTGAAAGACTAAAAACTCTTGGGTGATCTTTACAGCATTCCTCTCTCTCCAGAAGGAGCAACAAGAGAGCTGCTGAGGAGGTGGTCGATACTTTCTGGAGAGACTATCTCCCAGACGCAGAAGGTAATTAATAGTTTAATGGTCAAATAGAATGATGTCTGTTTTTTGTTTGTTTTTATTTTAGGAAAGGTCGTAGAAGCTCAAACCTTGGACCATCAGAAGGCTGTGATTTTAATGTGTACATTTTCAAGTTTCTAGGACCTTCCGTTGATTTTTAAGGATTTTTTCAAGAATCGTGGGAAAAAAGAAGACATGCAAATGAGGACATTTTATTGGTACACCTGCTTGTTAACTGACCTATATAATTGGGGCAGCTCAGTTTCACAGCCATTCAAGCTCTGATCACCACAGTGAGAGGTTCTCTTGCATTTGACTTGAAAAAATCTGTTATTTCTGTTTCCCCTTTGTATTACTCCCATATAACCCAGTACTCACCTGTTCTATTTTTTTTGCCTGTTTTTTTTTTTTATCTGTTTTTTACTCACCTGTGTGTTTTTGTTCATTGATTTCTTGTACCTGTGCTTGTGTTTTACTCTACGTTTTAACAATGCGAGTCCTGCCATCTTGGTCCGTGTACTTCGCGGACATCCGTTTTTTGATTAGTAAAAATGAAACGGACAACGGAAAACAAACCGTTTCCCATGTTTCTATTTGTAATAAAACACCAAAAAAGAAAAACAAACTGATTTCCCGTTTTTTATTTGATGATGGAAAATAGATAATGAAAAACGGAAAATGGATCCGTCATCCGTTATCCGATTTTAACATAATGATTTTTTTTTTTTTTTTTGGGTACCACGAGCGGAGCAACTACTTCCGGTAGTATACATTGAACCGTGCTTTAAACATGGAGAGTGACACGTTCGTGCTCTTTCAGGGTGGTAAACGTATTACCCTACAGGATGGCAATTTGTCTGTGGAAAACATCTGCTGAGTATTTCAGGTACAGTAATACAATTTCAACAATAGCTAGCTAGAGTTTCAAGTAAAAGTTTATATTTGGGCTCGTTTTCGTTACTATTTTTTTCTACCCAAACAACTAGGTCCGTCGCAGTAGTCTGTACCTTACAGACGATGCAAACAGAGCCGTTATGCCTGAGCCAGCAGGACATTTTTCCACCTTGTATATGTCCAACCGCGGCCATTACGAGGTCCACGGAGAGCCAGAGAAAAGTCAGTCACCTGCAGGCAGAGCACCAGCACCTTCACCCACTCCTCCGCCCACTGTCCCCTTCAGCTTCATGCACCAAGCCTCATCTTCTTCTACTGGGAGTGCAGCTTCACATGAAGCTCTACGAGCTTCATGTGAAGCAGGTACTGTTCATATGTTATGCAGCTGATTCCACCTGCTATCATTTCATCCTGTGATATGTGGGCATATTAGCCATGAAAACACACTTTTTTTCTTCTTTTTTAGTGAGGGACATTAATTTTAACATAAATAGTGTGTACATAGCATGGTTTTTTATTCAGTTGTATATTCCTGTAATTGTACAACATTGCTTCGGTTGAAAAGATAAATACTTTATCATATGTCATCTTGTTAAATTAATTATATGTACAAGAGCCAAGAAAGAAAAACTTGAATAAATAAATACTTTTTTTTTTTTAATCCAGTTAATATTTGTTAAATTATTTTCTTTCAAACGTGCAGGGAATGTATTTTGATGTTTTATGGTTTCATTAAAATGTACTTTAAAATAAAATAAAAAAAAAACATATATATATTATTATTATTATTTATTTAAATGCACTGACTGCACAGTACAACCTGTTACCTTAGTGGTGTCATCAAGCAGTACCTCAGAGAAGTTGTAATGTTCATCTCTCATGCACTTGTTTTAGGTTTAAATGTTTAATGTTCTGTTTAATTTTCAACTTTCTTCTATTTGTCAATTTTACCAGCCGCTCAATAGTGATTTTAAAATCATCTGATCTGATTTATCTCCAGGTCAATCAGTATTGGTGAAATGGTGAACGGCAAGATCAGTACCTCCATGGCGGTTGCCATTTGCTTTTTGGAAGATGAGGCAATAACTGAGGGAATAACCGCAAAGGTGCAGGGTGCCTTGGATTCCGATGAGCCATTTACTTTGGCGGACAGCCAATTTAATGAAATTGTGGACTGCGAAGGCTCAAGAAGTAAGTTATATGATCACAAAATGTGTGGTTTTGGAATAAATCTAAAATTATTTTGCATGGATTGCTATTTAAGTGAGGTTCATATTTTATGACTCTTAAGATTCCAAGTTCTGGGCTTGAAACTCCAGGAATATCTACGCTATCTCTGACACTGAGTTTGTGGAGTTCCAGAATGGAAGACGACCTAAAGTAAGGTAATTATACACACACACACACAGAGGGAGAGAGAGAGGAGCTCCATTTCAATTCTTCTACAGTGAAAAACTGTCCCTAAAGTTGGGTGTGACGTATGCTGGTGGTCGCAGTCCACTGTAGGACAGTAACTTCACTTATTCTGAAGTAATATGTTGGTTCTAAGGGTGTGATGATTCATTGATTTGATCGATGAATTTATTTATTTTCCTATGCTCTCTACTCCAGTGTTCCTCAAACTTTTTCAGACCAAGGACCACTTAATACATAAAAAGCACTCACGGACAACTTACCTCAAAATGGCCCCAAAAATATAAGCTAACAGGGTCGCAAACCGGTCCACTGCACTGCTCAAATCAGACAATGCCACAAAAATAATATTTTTGTGATTTTAAATTCTAGTTTAGTTGATATTGAAAACACATGTCACAGGCAGTTTATGAAACACTGAAATAAATAAAAAAACAATTCCATTTTCCAGTTTAAAACATGGTATGTGCACTTGTCACCTCGCGGACCACTAAGGGACCACACTTTGAGAATCACTGCTCTACTCCCATCGATCTGTGCTCAGCTTGTTGATCTTCAGGGTGACAGAAATGAATCAAAAATAATTTTTAAAGGTAATCAATGGATTCTATTGATATGTGGAAATAAGACATTGACACTAACACAGTAGTTTAGATGGATGTGTTTTTAAAGTGCTTTTAATGATACAGACTTAACTGAACTCAGTCAGCCTGTCTGTGATACAATTGCTAATGAACAAAGCATGTAGACCAATGATTCTCAAACTGTGGTACGCGTACCACTATTGGTACGTGGCCTCCATCTAGTGCAGTGATCCTCACTATTTTTTTCACAAGAGCCACATTGGCAGTGCAAAATCCAAAGGCGAGCCACTTTTACGACAACATACTAAGTCACCTTTGCAAATGTAAATTGGACATCCCACAAAAAAGAAATAACACGGCCAATACATTTTCATTTAAGACCAGATTTATTTTAATACTGGGATGAGCGGAAGCTGGCATGCATGCCCTTGACTTTATTCATGTTATATTTGTAGTTTGTTGTTGCAATCACAGTGAGGCATTCAAGATGAGCATGGGTCTGTCGGTTTCTCTGTTTCCTCTTGATAATGTTCATGGTCGAAAATGTTGACTCACAGGTGTATGTGCTCATGAAGAAAGACATCACTTTCTGTGCAAGTGGTTTCAAAGTGGGGAAGTCTGCTTCAGAAACCAAACTCCAGAAGTGGCCAACACCTGCTCTGAGTTCAACTTGGAGAATGTTATTTGTTTGCAGCTCAATTATTTCACTCTCCAGAGCAGCACGATTATCAGGGCAGAGCTGTGTGATGGTTGGCGTGAGGGAGGACACATCCACATGGAAGGGGTTTTCAATAAAATTGAAAATCTCCTTATGTTCAGTCACATCACTGAATCTGGATTCAAACTCACCCTTCAGCTCCTCCAAAACTTCAACAAATCTGCTGTAGCTGAAGTGCTGCTGCAGAGATGGGTCCCTTGTGGTTGTTGCTTTGAGTTTAGGGAAGTGGATGAGTTCTCTGTCAGGTATCCACAGAGAAGTTATTTTGTTTTCGAATGCTCTGACTGCCCTCAGCATGTCACTTGGAAGTTTGTCTCTCCCTTGGAGCTGCAAGTTGAGAGTGTTCAGGTGACAGGTATTGTCAGTAAGGAGGGCCAGCTGTATGATCCAGTTTGGGTCTTTCAGCTCTGGCTGGTGTTTCCCCTTGGTGTCCAAAAAACTGTTGATTTCAGGAAGGAGGCTCAGGAACCGCTCCAGCACCCTTCCACGGGACAACCATCTTACTTCACTGTGCAACACTAAATCACTGTACTCTGTGTCATAGTCCTGGATTAACTCTCTGAACTGTCTGTGGTGTAGTGCTCTTGAAACAATGTAATTGACCACATGCACAACCCTTTGCATCACATTTAGGAATTCACTGTTTCTGAGCTTTGACACCAGTGCCTCCTGATGGATGATGCAGTGGAAGCTGATGAAATTGCCGATTTCATCTCTTTTCTTCATGAGGCCAACAAGACCCTTCTCTTTGCCTCGCATGCTTGGAGCACCATCAGTACACACACTTGCAAGTTTGGACCAGCTGAGATGATTTTCCTCAAAAAATACTACAAGCGCATTAAGAATATCCTCACCTCTTGTTTGGCCACAGAGTGGTAGTAAACACAACATTTCCTCTTGAAAAGAGTTTTCTTTCGGGAACCTCACCCAAGTGCACAGCTGAGCAACGTCAGTCACGTCTGTGCTTTCGTCCACTGCGATGCTAAAACAAGGTGCAGCACGTAGATCAGCCAACAACTGGCCACGTATGTCCTTTCCGATGTCTTCCATTCGCCTCATTATTGTTGAATCAGAGAGCTGTAACCCTTTTAGTTGTTTAATGATGGCGTCCTTGTTGTCAAAGTCTGAGAAGAGTATTTCTGCTGAAGCCAAAAAACAGTCTTTCACTATTTCTGAGTCTGAGAAGGGTTTTTTAGCCCGCGCCAAAATCCACGCTATTTCATAAGACGCCTCTGTTAAACGCTCTGCAGTGGAAGTTGTCCGGTGGATTAGATTTTGCTGCTCACAAAGTGAAGCAGTGAGATGTGCTATTTTTTTCTTTCTTATTTCACTGCCAGACGGATAACTTTCATTGAATTGTGGATGCGCCGTTTTGAAATGGCGCTCCAAGTTGCTTCGTTTGAAACCGACACGGGTTTGTTTGCATATTAAGCACAGAGGGTTCATGCCATGCAGAACAAATAAGAATTCGTCTGTCCACTTATCTTGAAATTTTCTGTGCTCATCTTGTATGCTTCGTATTTTCCGTTTCTTGCTGGGTAACGCTACACCTGCCGTTTGTCTGCTCGTCCCCTCTCCGGTGTCTTTGTGCTGATTTTTGTTTGCTGCTTCCTCAGACTCATTTTCCTCATCTGCTCCACTATTCGTTCCAACACTGTGTGTCTGTCTGTCTGGTGTTTGAGCTCGTTTCTGTCCCTTTTTTATTAAAAACCGGTCCATTTTGTGTTTTACGCTAGCTAGCAGAGCTTACTGCTGCCTTCATGTGAAGTGGAAATGTCCGGCGCGTCGTGTTCAAGTGCTTTTGTTGTCATAGTGAAGTGAACCATAGCGGACCCAGTCTGTCCTGAACTGCTATTGGTTAAAATGTTTTAGACTGCTAGCTAGTATCTGCTCTCAGGAGTTAAAACCAAATAATAACAGTATTTTAATAAAACGACACTAAGTTTAAAATATGTTTGGTATTAACCATAATTACGATAGCACTTGAAGGCAGCATACGTTGCCTGCCTGCAGACGTGAGCCGCTGTCAAGTTTTGGCTGTGTTACCACGGCTACAGTGTGTCCTACTTTCATTCGCGCTTTCCGTGATTCAGCTGCGTGAAATCTATTACAACTTACCAAAGGCAAATGGGCATTGTGAAACTGTAAGCTACAATGCAAGCCGCCAATTATAGCGTAACGAGCCGCATGAGGCTCGCGAGCCGCGCAATGAGTAACTGTGATCTAGTGGTACTCTAAATTGTGATTATTATTTATTGTTCTATCTTGTCTGCACATACTGTCAAAGTTCCACACGACAAGATGTGCAATCTTTTTAAGACAGCAATGCATTCAAATGTATCTGATTCATTATTCAAGTGTTTTATTTTCCTATATTTAAACTGTTACTGTTCAAACTGTTTGTAATGTTACAGTAGGTGTTAATTAAAGTTTTTAATAACTATTTAGGCCTACTACGCTACTGTATTTCAATGTTGCTCATTATGGTGGTACTTGGAGAGCAAAGTATTTTCAGAGGTGGTACTTGGTGAAAAACGTTTGAGAACCACTGATGTAGAAGATGCGAGAAAGGATAGAGCCTCCTTTGGGTTCCACTGTGTGGAAACACTTTGTCTTGTTGTTTGAAAGGAGTTGCTCACTGTTTTTAGGATTTGTAAAGGTTTTATCAAAATACCACCGAAACATGACAAATGTGTGAAACTTAAAGCTCTATGAGGTTTCACATGTTGGTTATCTTAGTTTAAATTTGATTATTAATCATGTTAATATGAAAACGCCAAAATTATGATACATTTTCCATTCATATTGCCCAGCTGTATGTTAATTGTTGCACCATTAATAATGTATATTAAAATCTTTAATTTGACATTTGTCTGACATTTAAGTAGAAGGTCCCAAGCAGAAGAGGTCATTTCTAATATGGACCACCTGAAAAAAGCTGCAGAGAGCCTCCCAGACATCACTTCATCTGTAAACCAGCTGTTTGAGCTTGCAAAGGCCAAAAGTGCAGTGGCAAAATCTCTAACTATGACTCCTATAAAGGACGCCTTCACCTGTATGGTCTGTAGAGGTTAGAATATGTAACATTAGGTCATTGTATTGTACAAAAGATAACCAGTTAATGCTCTTTTTTGCACTTTTTCTTTTCTTTGTTTAAACCTTACAGCTGTGATGAAGCAACCGATGGTTTCCACCTGCTGTGAGTCTCTGCTTGGATGCCAAACATGTGTAGAGCAGTGGTTGACAACTTCTGATCTTTGTCTGCAATGCAGAGCAGAAGAATTTCACTCCAAGGTCCACCAGGTTAAGGGTCTTTCTACGGTCTTAAACACAGTATCTGTAGCTTTACGTGAAGAGGAAGAATAAGCATTCCTGGTCTACATCAGCTACATCTAGTCACTTAGGTTTTACCTGTTGTTCTAAAACTGTTTGACACGTTTTAACTGTAAATCATTATAATTTTGTACTTTTTTTTTTTTGTGACAAATGAATGTAGCTGGTAATTTACCATAAAAGTTATTTACCTTAAAGTTCAATGAGGTATTTCAAATATATCAAGAAACCTTTGACTTTCAGGTTTAAAAATAAGCTAAAAAACTTCTCAGCCAGTTAAAGCACCTCTCAGGAATTTCCTTGTTTACATGAACAAAAATGAAAATTTTGCAAGGTTGTCAGTTCCATTTCAGATAATGCTGCATTTGCACTTTATGTCAGTTTTACAAAGTGTAAAGTTTAAAATAAATGTTATTTTATTAAGGAAAAAAAAGTCTGCTTCTTTCTCACTGATGTAACTGGTCACACATTTCTTCTGGTGATATCAATAAGAGACCTAAAGGGCCATAGTTATTGTGAACTACATTTTGATGTAATGACAGCAAGTCAAAATGGGAATTGAACTCAGTTTGAGTACACTGTTGGCCTTCTTCAGAGATGAAAGGATTCAGTCCAAAAATGGATTCCCTTTTCAGGGCGGATCCCACCTCCTGCTGATATACGTATGTCAGCTGCAACACCACCGACAGGCAGGAGATCCTCACTTAGTTTGGCAGGACAACCATCTTTTGCCAGGTCATTTGGGATTCCCTTTCCTGCAAGATGGGACAATGCAATAATATTTAAAGAGTTAGTGATAGATTAGGACTGCACCATTAATCACATCCTAATTGTAATCATGATTTTGATCATGATTAACCTGATTATTAATCTCATTTTTGCCCTCTAGTGTATTTAATCAGTTAGCCTTTAAACAAGTCAAAAATCGTGGGATATTTTTTATTTATATATATATAATTTTAATTTAAAACCTAATTTTGCACTGAAAACTTCACACTTTGTTTAAAATTAGTGCACAAAAGAAAATTGTTTGTTTTCCTCAAAGTGATAAATAATTGTGATTAACTGTAAAGCAATATTGATCAATATAATTATAATTTTGGCCATAATAATGCCACTCTTTTGGATCCAAAATTTCAATGAAATTAATATAAACATAAATTGCAGATTTCCAGGTTTTGATGACAGGACATGACTCAAATGCTCAGTCAATATTTTGCTCTCGTCAAAAACTTGGAACAGACACAGGGGATCAGTGGCACCAGGACAGAATCTATAAACTGAATAATCAGATAACAGATCCTTGAGTTGATGCATTTTTATTTTTAACCGTTATTTTTCTAAACCTAAAGTTCATTGTAAATGTGTTCCCATTCAGAATCCATCTCAACAGCAAAAACTGTATTTTATATTACAGAAACAAAGAGATATGGTGTCTGTTGTACATTTCATCTAGTAAGAAGAAAAAAATACCTGGGATCCTGTGGGCATTCCATGCTGAAACTACATTTGTGAGGCCAATCTTAGCCATCTGGCAGGTTAGGTTTGAGACTCAGTACTTGGATAAACTGTCCTCCATGTCCAGTTCTTCCTGGTCCACCAGCTGAACCAAAGCGGTCTTCAGTGGGTAGTTGACACGCGCGTTCACCTCAACCCACATTCTTTCGATCACATGGTTCTGTGTAGATATTATGTGTAGAGTTGGTCTGCATGTTCTCATAAGTAAGCACCCATTGCAAGACACCAGGATTGATTGACTTACCCTTGTAGAAGGTGTCTGAAGGTAGGGCAGCCTTTGAACATTGTGTCGATGCTCTGACAGCTTCTGCTGGATGAACAGCATCAAATAAAACTCTGTTCCACAGTCAACTCTGACCTGGTCCCAAAGTCCATAAGAAAGCACAGCAGGTCTGTGGAACAACAGGCAGACAGATGAATAAAATACTGGTTTTCAAACACATTTAACTATAATAACCCTGAGATATGTTCAGTTAAAATACAAAAATCAAATAAATGTACTAAACTGAATGATGACAGTTGATGATTGATTATTTTACACATCCTCATGAATGATAATGTCGTTTTTTATTGGCATGGTAGAATGACCGACAACCTTTTTGCTGAAACCATCGATAGCCATTACATGGGTCACTCCAAACATGTTTAGCTTTTCATTTTGATCTACATGCAGCTTGTGACCCATGTATTCTGCATTGTAGGGTATGGGGTTCAGATTTCTGGCACCCTAAAATATAAAATATATATTTTTAATTTTCTTAATGGTATTACTGTGTTTAATGGAATACAATACAATTGTGACCTTACCTGCTGTCTTTCAGTGTGGTAGGGTTGATTAACACTTTGCAGCATCCTGCCCACTCTGCCCTCAGGTGCTTTCACTCCTTTAGAAGACAGATAGCCAGTCATCATTTTGCGGCCAAAGGATTTTCCGGTCTAGGGGGGAGGTCAAATATACAAAAAAAAAAAGAGGGATATTTTCCCCACACTTCTTGCACATTTGGATAGCATTTGTTACCCTTTGTTGTAACACACTAAAGGGTTTTCTGCAAAGGGATATATATTATATACACATGATTATTATGTATATAATTTTCAAGTAATATTGAATGCAAATACAAGGAGTATCCATAATTCTACATTAATACTACTGGTCCCACATAGAACAAGATAAGGCGGTTATGATTTTGATGAAGCATTAGTCACAAGTGGTAATGACATATTTCATGTTTGGGATTAAATTCACCCCAGACCTGCTGTGCTTTCCCATTTGTGGGAGCAGGTGAGAGTTGAGGGACATTACATTTCGCATGACTCGTCCAGGAAAAGATGGCACAACAAAGTCGCAATGTTTGAAAAGCTACAGTTTTATATGAATGGTAAAGCATAAGTCCTTTAGTAGATACGGTGATGATTTAGAAAAATAGCCTTACCTCTGCAATACCTTGGGCGACTTCGGCTGAAAGTTGGCTATCAGAACAGAAGTCCCTAACAAGCCCCTGCTCAGCACACCATCTCCGCACGTTCCTCTGAGAAAACCCCCGTCTTGTGCCAAAATGGGTACATAAAGCAGCCGCAATATCCCCGCAAAACATTCCATGTCTTCTTTTTTCCAAAATAAAACTCACATATTCATCCAAAGACATAATAATTTTAAATCCCGAGCCTTGTCCCGCCGACGTTCACCTTCTCGTCTTCTTCGCGTAACACTTCCGGTTCACGGTTGGCTGCAGAGAAGAAGAATTAAAAAAAAAAAAAAAAAAAGTGTTGGTCCTTCCCAAATAAAATCGGATGACGGATCCATTTTCCGTTTTTCATTATCTATTTTCCATCATCAAATAAAAAACGGGAAATCAGTTTGTTTTTCTTTTTTGGTGTTTTATTACAAATAGAAACATGGGAAATGGTTTGTTTTCTGTTTCATTTTTACTAATCAAAAAACGGATGTCCGCGAAGTACACAGACCCTGGTGAACCCCTAATGGGATCCTGAGGTCCAAGGTTGAGAACCACTGATCTAAACAGTGAACACAGTGTGTAAATCTCTCAGTCCATGTGGACTAAAGTGTGAATAACTTTTCTTTGTTTTCACACTAAATACAGTCACCAACTATTTCCTCAGTCACTAGTTATTATTATTAATAATTATTATAATTTGTTCACCACCTGATAAACTAAACTTTTTAAAATACTAACTCACTTTGTTTAAAACAGTTAAAAACACAATCTAAACAGAACAACAGGTAAAAGCATTGTGAATGTCTGCTGCAGACACATTTACATCTATTGAACATGATATAAAACATATTGAGAATAAAAACAATGCCATTCCAAACACAGCTGAGTGTAGTTTTCAGCTGAAAGTGATTCAGCTGATCTGTGTTTGGACTCATTAGAAACAAAGGAGTGGATGTCATTGTTTTTCCTTTGATAGTTTGGATCAAAGATCAGTGGGTGTGGTTAGAGAGAGAAGAGAGAGGAGAGGAAGACCAAATGTTGTTGATTACTGTAAATGACTGATTTAGTCTTTATTACATCATATACAATCATGTACAACCATCAAAGATCTTATTTTATAATCAAACCTGACAGAAATAATTCATAGTTTAAGATCACATGTATTTAATGTAATGCTCTTTGTTGTTAGTATTGTGTAGTTCAGTGTGTGTTTCCATGGTGACACTATGTGTTAGTGTTGACAAACGTTTTCTAACAATGTTGACAACAATGAAGTCTATATTTCCTCAGCGAGCTGGAAACCCATAGCAACGCCAAAGTGAAGATGAGATGATGTCACATTTCCATCTCCTAGATATCAATGAGCAGTGATGGAGACCAAGTGCTTTCTCAGGCTTCTCAGATGTTTCTCCTGAGAAATACGTCTCAAAATGAGCATCATGTGACTTCTCTAAATTCTCTCTTTTTTGGATCTAGTCCCATGTGAACAGTGTAGTTTTTATTAGTCCACGTAAATATCAATATATTTTGTTATGGATTTTGTTCACCTGTATTTGTTTAATTAGTCGTAGTCTTTTATTGTCATTTATAAAAATGTAGTCGATGAAAAACTGTGACATGTTTAGTCAGCAAAATCATCACTGCCATGAACACCTATGTAACAATGCATGTAGACATAGATCAAACATACGCACACTTACATATACACACAGTTGAACACACAACAGAAGTAGTTTTAATTTGAAGGAGACATTATGATTACTTCCTTCTTTCGTTTCCCTTTTCTTTCTCTGACATTTTCATTTCTCTTTTTTAGTAAAACTGCCATAAAATACAATTCATATCACATCTCACACACACACACACACACACAGAAGTGTGTGTGTGTGTGTGTGTGCTGGCACAGTGTAAAAACATTGGCTCTGATTGGTTACCATGAAACATGATAAGCCAATCATAATCGCTCACCTTGTTTCTAACCCACCTCCTCACTACAGCTGAGTAAGAAGCTTTAGGAAAACAGTTTATTCAATCAATACATGTGACGCACCACATTTTGCGTTCAATAACAATAACAAAAGTAATTAGTTAGATTACCCCGTTACTGTAAAACAAACACCGTTATTTTAAACGTTGTTATTCCAAACACTGTTCATGAGACACGTCTTTAACACAGAAACAGGGGGAAATTATGTTTTTCTGTGCATGTCACACTGCACTGCACTTCCTTGTTTTTTAGGTTTATCTGCTGATGAAACTTACTGTGACTGTTGTACAGATGTTACAAAACATGCTGACGAGGGCGAATAACACTTTTTATAAAGACGTGCAGACCCTCATGAGTTCCAGGAAATGCAGAAGTGATCCTCCCCTTTTCAACATGAGACTTAGAGCAGTGTTAGTGAGCAGGTTGGACGCTCTAACGTCACTCTGCTGTGTTCACACTGTGAGCTGGTGACAGACGCATACAGACGCAGCTGAAAAGGCTCTGAGCTGATGTGAGGTGAGGAATCAGTGAGTGTCTGATGAGCAGCTTCACTCTGATCACACACTGACTCAACCATGTGGATCCACTGCTGTCAAACATCTGCTGCTGCCACGGTTGGAACCTCAATTACAATTACAATTACAATTCATTACATGCAATTAGAATCGGAATTGTAACTGAAACAAATTTAGTTCAGAAAATTGTCTTTGTAATTGTAAAGTTTTTTCTTTTTTTTAAACTGTTAATTACAATTTAACGTGAACCTGTGTAACCATTTTACAGTTCTATGGCTTACACACATGTAGTTAACAATGATTCAAATATGTTTCATATCAGGTTTTCACTTCACATTCATTTTACCATCAAATAAATTAAATCTATGCTATACTCACTGTAAACATGAATAAGTTACCACAACTCACAAACATTGAGGCAGTCGATTAACTTAAAAATCAAAATTTTCCAGAACCTAAAAGGTTGATGATTGGCTACGTGTACTTATTGATAACAGTTACATTAAAGTGTTATATGAAGTAAGTTTGTTTTTTAATAATCCCCATTTAAAACAACAGAAATAAGTTCATCATTCTTAACATGTAATTATTATATTATATTAAATTGCACTTAAGTTGTTTTTAAGTTCTATTTCATTATAAAAAAAATATAGTTTACTCAAAAAATATTAAAGTCACTAAAAAAGAAAGAACTTGTTTCACCAACTTAACATAATGAAGTTAGTAGAACTTTTTCTATAACTTTGAGTATAAACTACTTAATATATTTAATTACTTTGAACGTTCAGGTTTACAGTGCTGACAGAAAAAAGGCTCAGTAATTATGATTAACTTCATTTGAACTTTAGTGATTGAGAACATAATTGTAATTGACTTTAAGGGGAAAAAAAAAACAATTGTAATTTTAATTGTTATATGAAAAAATGCTGGTGACCGTAATGGTAATTGAGTTGTAATTATAGATGTAATTGTAATTGTTCTTTCTACATTGTTCTTTGAAAGAGGAGCTTGGTTTGTAAACATACAGTATGATTGAACTATTTCAGTGATACAGGTTTTCATTTCTTCACTGTAATGGTTCTGTAGATGAACACCTTTGACTGATATACAGTGTGTTTATGTGTTGGTTCATACAGGCTGTTTTTATCATGTATATTACCCTCACATTGTCTTGATTTTCTCTTATATGAAATAACTTTTGGATTCCCTTTGGTCACTGATTGTGATTTGCTTTGTGCACGACGTGAATAGTTTTGTGGTCGACCAAATCCTAGAATTTCAGTGCCTTCAGTTTGATGAAGAGTGGGTTTAATGGTTCTCTCCACGTGCTTTTATTTACTGTAAGTCTATGATTGTTTTATATGTGTTCCCCCACACGTCCACACAGTCAGTCATAAATGAGAGAATGAAGGAACAGAACAAGGTCTATTGTGATGACTGATTTAAAAAATACTTGACTTTTTGTAATATTGTGATTGACATTGTTATTTTGGCTGTAATGTACTGTATATGTGACTTCCAAGATAGTTTATTGTCTATTATGACTCCCAGAAATTATATTTAATTCACTCTCTCTATTTTTATGCTATTTAAGTCAAACCAAGTCTTCAGTTCCTTTAATTTATCTGCCAATGATTCCAAAAGTTGTTCCAAATTATCTCTGCAGCTGAGAAACTTAGAAGCAGATTCACTAAAGGTTTAGTGGTATTAAAACGTGTGCAAACACACATACACACGCGCGCACACACACACACACACACACACACACACACACACACACACACACACACACACACACACACACACACACACACACACACACACACACACACACACACACACACACACACACACACACACACACACACACACACACACACACACACACACACACACAGAACATTTAATACATAAAATAGAAGCAACATAAAATCAAACAGCTTTAACACATTAACATTACAAACACAAAAGTAAATGATAATTTCTTTTCATGTACTACAGTTACAGGATCCTGGAAACTGATAAAGATACACAGCACACATGAACAGAGGCACACTTTCCTGTGTAAGACTGACAGTTTATTACAGCCTAGATAGAACAGAAACAGGAAGCACCAAACCACAGGCTGCAAATGTCCCTGAGACGACACCAGGCAAACACAACCCAGTACACGTGATCAACACAACATCCAGCAATGCATCAAAGAACAGTGAATAATGTCCTCTAGAATATCTCAAATATCATAAAATAATGGCGTCTTACTGTCCAAACTACGTCTAAGGAGCCGTAGAGGCCTGAAATGTTGTCCTGCAGGGCTGTCAGCTTCTTCTTCTCTCTCCACAGGGCTTCCTGATTCAAACAAAGTAGATAGAAAACAATTAAACAAACATTTACATAAATATTTCATTGATGTATGAGGTGCCAATATTAAAGTTGTGCATGTTAAATGAAACAACAACTTTTTGTAACATTTAGCAAAAATAAATAAATATTGTAACCAGATTTACAGCAATATCTGTGAGAATTGTTTTCTTGTAAAAAGATAATGTCAATCTAAATCTATATATTAAATATTGAATGAAAATCTAAATGTTAAGTCTAGATATTACATTTAAGTAGTTTTTGATGCTATCTGTACTTTAATTGTGTATTAATTTTTTTTTTAATTACTTTTTAGTTTTACTCCTTACTTTTTAAACAAATATCTGTATTTTCTACTCCTTACTTTTTAAAAATTAGCTCTCATAAATACATTCATACGCGAATCGATCCACAAACACACTTTGCTCAATCCACAAGTATAATTAAAGATTTATAAATAATAATGAATGATAAATACACACACATACATGATAAAACATGTGTAAATTGTGGATATATTTGTGAATATTTGAGACAAATCTATCTCCATATTTATTACATTCATTATTTACACATTAAGGATTATTTATTTATAACATTTCAGATGATTTACAGTTTCACACAGAAAAAAAATCAATTATTCATCCTATATAAATATAAACACACACACACACACACACACACACACACACACACACACACACACACACACACACACACACACACACACACACACACACACACACACACACACACACACACACACACACACACACACACACACAATGAAATGTAATATATGAGTTGAGCTACAATCAGTGATGATAAAATCTATGAAATAGAAATAAAAACACTTATTAGACGTATATGAGGTGTTACATACATGATTCATTATAAACACTATGTATATTTATAATAGTATTATTAGGAAAAGCACAATGACAGCTTTGTGATACATAACACTAATGTTTTAATGAAAACATAAATCTCATTCTTCTCTATCAACTATTAATTTGACATTAAATTATGACATTATGATCATATTTAATTTCATGTTTTAGGATCAATTACATCAAGTTTAATATGAAAATAGTTTTGTTCTCACACAACATATTTACCAGAACAGAAAAGTTAGAAAAGTTTGTCATTTTATATGATTTGAACGAGATAACACGTGTTTATAAAAAGTAGATATTTATAGTAAATGAAACATGTTTTATTTTTACATCCTAAGTTTATTATGATGCTACTGTACATTTCACTGCTATGTGGAACATTTAGAATGTTACACTGTAAAACATAAATATAGACAACATACATTCTATAATGTCTCATCTATGACTAAATAAAATAACTTTTATATGAGCTGTTTTATTTTAGTTATAGTTTAGACACAAATGTTTAGTTTTCAGCTCTAAAAATAAAAGGATTATCTGAGAAAGAAAGGGGCGGTCCTCTCTGTTCTTCTATACCAAGGGTTCTTAATCTAGGGGTCCAGACCCCATTTGGGGTCACGAGACACTATTTTCATCACTTTTTATTGCCATATTTTTGTTTCTTTAATATAATTGTGTTACATTTCTCCCATTTCTGACACTTCTCCATCACATTTCAATGTCTTTTCATCATTTATAAACCTTTTCCACCTAATGTCAGACATGTTGACCCATTATTGTCACTTTTAATTTTTCACCATATTTCATGATTATTTTAGTAAATTTAACCACATTTGACATGTCCATTATTTGTTCTATATGTTTGATATTAGGCTGAACTGTGATCAATAGATCAGCTCACTGACTTTATCTTATGAACACACAGTCCCAATGGTTAGACATGTGTTCAGTAGACCAGTGTTTTTCAACCTTTTTTGAGCCAAGGCACATTTTTTTCATTGAAAAAATCACGAGGCACACCACCAGCCAAACATGTTAAAAAATGATACTCTGTAGTCTATATTAACAATATAGCCATTCTCATCAAAGTGTCTTGAATAGGAATCAAATAAACACAAAGAATAAAGGACTTTATCATCATTTGTATTTCTTCTTTCAAATAAAAAGTGCACTTAACATGTCCACTTCAAAAATACAGCTTGAACATAACAAATGAAACAACAATGTGGTCTTAAAGGTAGTAGAAAACGTCAAAGTGTTTTGCAAACTCTAATTCTGTCCAAAATTATACCATAGCACCGTTGGATAGCTTCTCGCCACACACCAAGCACAACGGGATCGGTGTCGTTGCATCCCCGGTGGAAGTAAATCCAAATGAAACATAACTCTCGCTGTATTGCCTCGAGCTCACCGTCTTTGTTTTCTTTCCTCCACTCATACTAGGGCCTTCTTCTGGGTCCGAATTTTGTCCAGGGCCCAGTTCGGAATTAATATTTTTCCTCTTCAAAAACTTCTCCATCACTGTCACCGTAGTTTCGCTTACCCACAATGCTTTTACCGCCAGCTGTCACTTTCATGCCTCACTAATTCTCTTGTCTCAACGGACAATGCAATTCGCTACCTGCTGCCATCTAGTGTTATGGAAGAGTTTTACATGATTACGCTCTCAAGGTGGGTTCACACCGAACGCGACTGAAGTGACTGAAGCGATGCGATTACATTAAAAATCAATGTAAATGACGCAACGTCAATTTATCCCCCCCTCAGCGACGCGACTTGCATGATCAAAGTTGAAAAATTTTAACTTTTTAAGCGACGTGAAGCGATATCTCCCGTCCTCCACTGTCTGTAGAGCGGAGGCAGCAGCCCCTCCCTCCCGCTCCCGCTTCAGTGCTGACGGCTGCAGCGGAGGCTATTCTACTTCCTCAAAGTATCAGGTTCAAAATTAAAGCGGTAAATTTCTTTAAAACCACAGTAACTACTGATCAAACACATTCTGAGTGAAGTCATCCTTTAATATCTCCGTTAAGTTGATCATTTAACCGTAGAAGCGGAGCAAGAAGGAAAAAAAAAGATGTCATCAACACACTCTCTCTCTGTCTCTACCCTGTTACCGGGGCCACACACACACACACACACACACACACACACACACACACACACACACACACACACACACACACACACACACACACACACACACACACACACACACACACACACACACACACACACACACACACACACACACACACACACACACACACACACACACACACACACACACACACACACACACACACAGCTCCCTAGTGATCGCGTCGCTGGAGCGATGAAATGATGGACTGACAAAAAAGCTACCGATCAGGGACGATTTAAGGCAACGGCGTCGCTTTCGGTGTGCACGCACCTTTAGTCACTACTGCAGCACGGACACTCGACAATGGTATATTATTTGCAGATAATAATTAATATGTTTTCAAAATTTTTTTTTAGACCAATTAGGTGAAATTGGATAATTTCCCACGGCACACCTGACGATCTCTCGCGGCACACTAGTGTGCCGCGGCACAGTGGTTGAAAAACACTGCAGTAGACCAATGACCTCTGGAGTTTCCAAGGTGAAACATGTCAACGCTTTGGATCCAAAGGATTGAAAAGATGTTTTTTCTCCTTTATCCTAAAATCACAAACTACATGTGATTATTGTGGAGATAGTTTGTCAGAAAGCAGACGATAGACCTTCACAGTTGAGTCTGATCTGAGTGTTTGTAGATCAAATAAATCATGTGAGTACAATGAGTGTGAGAAAAGAACGTGAGCAGCGTAAACACAGCAACAGAAGGAAATATGAATCAGGTGGGATGTAGAAGTGGAATGGAAATACCAACTATTTACTAATGCTGACGTTAATGCTGCTTAGGCCACAGATTGTCATCTACACCAGTGTTTCTCAAATGGGGGTACGCCATGCAACGACAGGGGTACTAGAGGGAGACAATGACATTTACAGTGATTTCAACTCAATAAAAGACACAGATGTCTAAATATAATACTTCATTATTAAATAAAAAAACACCTAAAAGTAAATGAGATGCTAAAATAAATATAAAAAGTAGGTTCTGGATCTAATGAAATAAGTGGTGGATGTTGTTCTGAGGCCAACCCTGGGGTCAAACACAGGTTTAATGGTGTAAAATAGTGTAAATGTGTGATGTTTAATAACAGGATTATTGATCTCTCTCTCCTCCCTCTGATTGGCTCGTATCACTCAGGTGTTATAAAACATCAACTTTGGACCTGTTGCTCTCAGCTTTGGCTCCGCCCCACTTCCTTGTGTCCCAGCTTCTTGTCTGTGGTTAGTTAGTGGACCTGAGGTTTATTCCATAAAGTGGGTTATGTTCAAACTCTGAGTATGTTCAGGCTGAAATGAGGGAAACTCTGAGTATCTCATTCCTAAACGCGAGGTATGATCTTCTCTGAGTATGTTACCATGGCAACATTGTCCATGAACTAAACCTGGTCGCTGGCAGGTTTTATCAAAGAAACCCTGGGTTTCTACCTGGCTCCGATAGTTTTCTTTCTAACATTGTGGATACAGATCATTAAGTGAAAGACAGAGAGTTCACTGAATACAAACCTGTGGATAATATAAAGGAGGAGATGATCATTTAAATGAATCCACTTTTAAGGCTTGATTTATATTGTTATACAGTTAAATCTGTAGATCACGTATTTTTGCGCAGTGAATTGTGACGCTGCGCTTGAAAATGATGGGTCGCGGGTTCACGTCCCACTTCAGTGTTTTGTTTATGACATTTTTTAGGATGTTGAGATGACTCTGGCGACAATATTACATTAAAATCAATAAAAATGATGCAATATCAGCAGTCACTGTGTATATATCCAGTGTAACAGGAGGACTCTCTATGCAGACATCCTATGCTGCTGACACGTCTCCTCAGACACATTTTATTCATATTATTCACCACTCGTCACGTCACTGAAGAGATAAAGTGATGAAGTGACCAAAAAGTGTGACTAATTACGGGTGATTTAAGCCACTATAGTCACTGAAGACTGAACACACCTTTAGAACAGGCTCATATTCATCAAACACCAGCTTATTTCACCCATTAGGGTGAATAAATTACTCTGTTCTGTTTGGTTGTCATGGCAGCTTGAGTATTCTCTGATTCATTGATGATGGCTTTTTATCGTGTGCGTGCACGTAAGTAACCCAAGGTTTACATACTCAGGGTTGATTGATCCACTTCATACCGGCTGTAATGGAATCAGATACGCAGTTTCCCATCGCGGGGTATGTTGACCCAGAGTTTATAGATAGACTCAGAGTTTGTTAACCCTCCTTTATGGAACACCCCTCTGATGAGAAAGACATCTCTAATAACTTTGTCCAAGGTGGTACTCTGGCCACTAGCCTAACAAATCAAACTGGGCAGGGAGCGGGGCAAATGATCGGGTACTTTAAACCCAAATAATAAAGCTCGTGATAATATCATTTTACAACATACACATGTGCCAGCACCTGCATCCTCACTTGCATTTTCTTCAGGAAATGCTAATATTTTAGTTTTCATTGTTTAGTAGTGAATGTGATCCTCAGCATTATCTCCTCTTCTTCATGGTTAGCCTTAGTACTGATTATTTTATAATCCATTCATTTTCTTCCCTTTTTGAAAGCAGTTTTTAATGGTTTTTAAAAGCTTTAGTAATAAAGTCACTTATGAAATGGGACCATGTTAACATACAGGTCTGAGTGCCTTGCGTTATATTTTGTTGGGTGAAAGTCCAAAGGTGGCGTTGTCCTCCATCTTTGTCCACATACTGGTGCTACACTGTAAACTAGTGACGGACTGTCATTGTGATACACAAAGGAAATGACAAGCACTGTATAGCACAAAGACAAAGAAAAAAAAAATACTCAAATGTAAACATATAATGAACGTTCCCCTAAGAGAAAATTCTACATCACATGTCAAACTCAAAGCCCGGGGCCATATCTGGCCCTTTAGAGCATTCGTTTTGGCCCTCAGGAGAAAATTAGGTCACACTTTACTTGAAGTTTTATACATAAAGGCTGACATTATGCTGTTATTATTAGGACTAGGGATGCACCAATCACCTTTTTTCACCTTTCTGATATCAGGTGTTTCCTATTGGCCGATATCGATCCGATACATAAATTAATTACCGAACAAATGGTTTGTCTCATTGTGTAGAAAAGACTGGGATCCTGCTTTCATGCATCAGACTTGACTTAAACATGTCTTTTGTATTTTTTATAAAACAAACAAACAGATACAGTATAAATATACTGACACTTGTTTATATAATAACTCTGCACCAGCACAACAATCTGTAACCAATAGATTATCTTGCTTGGTCAAGTAACATGTGAAACATAACAAATGTATTTGAGAAAAAAAACAGCTTAACTAGCTTGGTTGGTAAACATTAAAAATAAACAGAAATCTTCTCTTTAAAATGGTTTGGTGAAAAACAGCTTCTCTAGCTTAGTAAATAAATAATATACTATCTGACTCCCAATACCACTGGTTCAGTGGTATTGGGAGTGGTCAGTGTTATTGAAATGTAAATTTAAATAAATATGTAATAATAAAGGAGCTGAAATTGAGAGGAAAAAAAAAACAATATTTAGCGTTAGCAATACACTGTGTATCATTTAGCCTTAGCATCACACTGTGTATCATTTAGCCTTAGCATCAGTGTGTAGCATTTAACGTTAGCATCACAGTGTGTAGCATTTAGCGTTAGCATCACAGTTTGTAGCATTTAACGATAGCATCACACTGTGTAGCATTTAGCATTAGCATCATAGTGTGTAGCATTTAGCATCACAGTGTGTAGAATTTAACGTTAGCATCGCAGTTTGTAGAATTTAGCGTTAGCATCACACTATGTAGCATTTAGCTTTAGCATCACAATGTGTAGCATTTAGCGATAGCATCACAGTGTGTTGTATTTAGCGTTAGCATCACAGTGTGTAGCATTTAGCTTTAGCATCCCAGTGTATAACATTTAGCGTTAGCATCACACTGTGTAGCATTTAGCGTTAGCATCAGAGTGTCTAGCATTTAACGTTAACATCACAGTGTGTAGCATTTAACGTTAACATCACAGTTTGTAGAATTTAGCGTTAGCATCACAGTGTGTAACATTTAGCGTTAGCGTCACAGTGTGTAGCATTTAGCGTTAGAATCACAGTGTGTAGCATTTAGCGTTAGCGTCACAGTGTGTAGCATTTAGCGTTAGCATCACAGTGTGTAGCATTTAGCGTTAGCATTACAGTGTGTAGCATTTATCTTTAACATCACAGTGTGTAGTATTTAACTTTAGCATCACAGTGTGTAGCATTTAGCGTTAGCTTCACAGTGTGTAACATTTAGCGTTAGCATCACAGTGTGCAGCATTTATCGTTAACATCACAGTGTGTAGCATTTAGCATTAGCATCACAGTGTGTAGCATTTAGCGTTGGCATCATAGTGTATAACATTTAGCGTTAACATCACAGTTTGTAAAATTTAGCATTAGCATCACAGTGTGTAACATTTAGCGTTAGCATCACAGTGTGTAGCATTTAGCATCACAGTGTGTAGCATTTTGCATCACAGTGTGTAGCATTTAACGTTAACATCACAGTTTGTAAAATTTAGCGTTAGCATCACAGTTTGTAGAATTTAGCATTAGCATCACAGTGTGTAGCATTTAACGTTAACATCAGTTTGTAGAATTTAGCGTTAACATCACAATGTGTAACATTTCGCGTTAGCATCACAGTGTGTAGCATTTAGCGTTAGCGTCACAGTGTGTAGCATTTAGCGTTAACATCACAGTGTGTAGCATTTTGCGTTAGCATCACAGTGTGTAGCATTTATCTTCAACATCACAGTGTGTAGCATTTAGCGCTAACATAAGAGTGTGTAGCATTTAACGTTAACATCACAGTGTGTAGCATTTAACGTTAACATCAGTTTGTAGAATTTAGCGTTAACATCACAATGTGTAACATTTTGCGTTAGCATCACAGTGTGTAGCATTTAGCGTTAGAATCACAGTGTGCAGCATTTAGCGTTAGCGTCACAGTGTGTAGCATTTAGCGTTAACATCACAGTGTGTAGCATTTTGCGTTAGCATCACAGTGTGTAGCATTTATCTTCAACATCACAGTGTGTAGCATTTAGCGTTAACATCACAGTGCGTAGCATTTATCTTCAACATCACAGTGTGTAGCATTTAGCGTTAACATCACAGTGCGTAGCATTTTGCGTTAGCATCACAGTGTGTAGCATTTATCTTCAACATCACAGTGTGTAGCCTTTAACGTTAGCATCACAGTTTGTAGAATTTAGCGTTAGCATCAGTGTACAACATTTAGCGTTAGCATCACAGTGTGTAGCATTTATCTTCAACATCACAGTGTGTAGTATTTAGCGTTAGCATCACAGTGTGTAGCATGTAACTAATCAATAACACACTAGGGCTCAGGAACTGACTGCAAAAAAGGTCAACAGAAATAGGTTCGGCTGTAGAGCCAAGGTGTGTGAATAATTGGACACAGACACAAGGATTTCGTTTTAGTATATGTATATTAAAGCTATTATATATATTAAAGATATTTGGAGTCAATTTATATTGATATATATTATTTAGTTGTTATTAATAATCAGGTATAGGCAATAAACAAACAACCAAAATACAATTACAAAACAAAGACAATATTTTCTTCTTTCAAAACTTGTAGTCAAAGTTCAGTTCAAGGTTCATTTCCTTTGGTGAGTTCAGTTCAGTTTGTTTGATTTCGCCAAGTTCAAAAGCGAAGGGTTTCGCAAAGTTCTTTCGCATTGGGGGAAAAAATACAAAACAGAAAAGGTCCCCAGGGTATATTCCAAGTATTAGGTCCGAGTGTCCGAGGTAACAAAAAGATCAAATATTCCTACCGCGATGCAGCGGTGGTTGGGTGGTGGCTCGCCATCTAGTGGTCGAGAGTGGTAGGTGATCCAGGACTAACATAAAAACCTGACATATAAAACAAGGCCAACAACAATCAGTCAAACAGGAATTAACTTAAGTATTTTTTTAAAACAGAAAATACATTCACCTTAGCACATTTAAACAATTTGTCATTGTTAATTAAATAAACAGTTATAAATAAATGCTATAAATCATAGCAGAGAAATCCATAGCAAGGTAAATCAAATTGAAGCTTCATTTTATATTTTCAGAGATCAAAAGGAATAAAGTGCACTTTTAAATCAACATCATTGCTGTAAAGCTAAGTCATATCATAAATTAAACATGCATGTTTTAAATAGATTCTTCAAATAAATCATCTCATTCAGTAGGTCAAATCCTATTCAAGACCACATAGCCGAATGGGCATTTCTTTCAAAAAGTAACAGAAATGGTCAAAATCAATCAAAACTACAAAAAGCGAAGTATTATTTTACTATAATACTATTTATTTAACAATTCGGCTTTGATTATAAATTAGAAAATAAAAGGATTACTTAAATAAAAGTGCAAATGGTCAGACTGACCCTGTGTGTTCCGCAGCTAATGGTGGCTTAATTTTGCAGGAATTTCAATGGAGTCTGGTACACCACAAATCCGCCAAATACTTAATAAAACACATTGAAGTACAATGTGAAACGACTCACCGGTGAGTGGAGAGATATCTAGTTTATAGGAGAAGATGTTCATCCAGGTATTTCTTATGAAGGTTGTGTTTCAGTGGTGATTTTCCATCAGTAAGCCGACCATGCAGACGCCACAGTGAGAGCAGCCATCACAGCATTCAGTGGAGCAAACAAGAGTGAAGGGGGAGGAGCCAGGGACTTTAAAGGTGTAGGGCGGGCTCGTCACAATAAAACCATGGCAGGAAGTTGGCCTCTAGTTCACATGGGTTACAAGCATTTAACGTCAACATCACAATTTGTAGAATTTAGCATTAGCATCACAGTGTGTAGCATTTAGCGTTAGCATCACAGTGTGTAGCATTTAGCGTTAGCATCACAGTGTGTAGCAGTTAGCGTTAACATCACAGTATGTAGCATTTAGTGCTAGCATCAGAGTGTGTAGCATTTAACGTTAACATCACAGTGTGTAGCATTTAACGTTAACATCAGTTTGTAGAATTTAGCGTTTGCATCACAATGTGTAACATTTTGCGTTAGCATCAAAGTGTGTTGCATTTAGCGTTAGAATCACACTGTGTAGCATTTAGCGTTAGCATCACAGTGTGTAGCATTTAGCGTTAGCATCACAGTGTGTAGCCTTTAGCGTTAGCATCACAGTGTATAGCATTTATCTTTAACATCACAGTGTGTAGCACTTAACGTTAGCATCACAGTGTGTAGCATTTAGCGTTAGCATCGCAGTGTGTAACATTTAGCGTTTGTATCACAATGTGTAGCATTTATCGTTAACATCACAGTGTGTAGCATTTAGCGTTGGCATCACAGTGTATAACATTTTGCCTTAGCATCACACTGTGTAGCATTTAGCGTTAGCATCACAGTGTGTAGCCTTTAACGTTAACATCACAGTTTGTAGAATTTAGCGTTAGCATCACAGTGTGTAGCATTTAGCATCACAGTGTGTAGCATTTAGCATCACAGTGTGTAGCATTTAGCATCACAGTGTGTAGCATTTAACGTTAACATCACAGTTTGTAGAATTTAGCATTAGCATCAGTGTATAATATTTAGCATTAGCATCACACTGTGTAGTATTTAGCGTTAGCATCACAGTGTGTAGCATTTAACGTTAACATCACAGTTTGTAGAATTTAGCGTTAGCATCACAGTGTGTAGCATTTAGCATCACAGTGTGTAGCATTTAGCATCACAGTGTGTAGCATTTAACGTTAACATCACAGTTTGTAGAATTTAGCATTAGCATCAGTGTATAACATTTAGCGTTAGCATCACACTGTGTAGTATTTAGCGTTAGCATCACAGTGTGTAGCATTTAACGTTAACATCACAGTGTGTAGCATTTAGTGTTAGTATCACAGTGTGTAGCATTTAGTGTTAGTATCACAGTGTGTAGCATTTAGCGTTAACATCACAGTGTGTAGCATTTAGCGTTAGCATTAGAGTGTGTAGCATTTAGCGTTAGCATCACAGTGTGTAGCATTTAGCGTTAGCATCACAGTGTATAGCACTAACTCTCATCCAGTCAGTGTGCTGTTAAACTTCAGAGTTCCAGATATTTGTTGTGAAACTCAGAGCTTTGACATCTTTCATCTTCTCTAATGTGTGTTTACACTCTTTACCATGATACTCAGGTAGCGCTGTCTGTCTCACACTCATATTTTCAGCTCATCATCTCATGACGTGGAGATGGATCAGGACTTGGTGAAGGAACAACATGAGATCCAGACTGAAGATCAGAGGTGAGACCACGTCAGAGCTCAGCACTCACACCTCTGTACATCAGTGTTACACTGTGTGTGTGTGTGTGTGTGTGTGTGTGTGTGTGTGTGTGTGTGTGTGTGTGCGTGTGTGTGTGTGTGTGTGTGTGTGTGTGTGTGTGTGTGTGTTCAAGGACAAGGAAGAAGCTCAAAACTAGACATGAACCTGGACCTGGACCCAGCTGTGTGTCCTTTAGAAGTGACCAGTCCATGGGCAAACCCATGAACTTCAAAGGAGGTCCATCTACTGACCCACAGTGAGTCCACATAATGAAGGTTGCTGGTTGTCTTCCTGATGGTCCAGGGGCCTCATTTATTGATCCGTTCATAGAACTGGTTCTAAATACGTTCAGACCAATGAAATGTAGAATGTGCACCAGTACAAAAAGAATCAGTATTTATGAAGCGTGTGGACAGAGGTCGTACACACAGCAGTGTTGATTTATCCCACCTGTTCTAAAGCTAGCACACGTTCAGGATCATTTGCATTTATTGTTTTTTTTTCTCCATATTTCATGACTTTTCCTAATTTGATAGAATATATTAAACATAAGATGATCATGATGATATTTATTCATTGTGATGAACACATATTACACACATTGGTGTAAAATTTTTTTCATTTTCAAACATGTGAAACCCCTCACACACAAAAAACAACCACAAAAACATAAAAAAACCCATAAACTAAAAAATAAATAAAAAAACTTTGTTAAAAGAGGAGTGAAACTTTATAGTGAATAACTTCATAGGAATGTGTATGAACTGTGTATGAATGATGGTGGTGGTCAGAGGGGCCGTAGGCACCAAATGGTAGCCACACTTCTGTCAGTCTGCCCCAGGACACCTGTGGCTACAATGTAGCTTACCACCACTAGTATGACTGGTGTGAATGAATAATGGTTTCTGTTCATGCTTTGACTCTATTATTATTATCATTATATAAAGAGATAAAAATAAGTAAATATATATGTCTATGAATGTTCACCAGATCCACTAACTGTAAAAGTGAAAGTTTGTCCTGATGGTGGCGCTAGAGAACAGGTTAATGTTTCATCATCAAGGTTTATTATTTATGGATTCAACAAATAAACAAAGTGTCTGACACTAAGGCCCTATGCTACTAATCTAGATTATTATATCCTGGATTAATCTGTTAGCTTCAACTAACCAAACACTCCCTGTCAGAGAGAAGCTGTCCTACGAAGGTCGATAACAACACGCTAATTATAGCCAAGTGTTTTCAGTCTGGGTACGTGCACATTCACATGAAAGGGGTGGAGCTTGCAGCGTCTGACCAATCACTACAATGGAGAAAACTGGCAGAGTGTCTTTCCAGGAGGAACATCTTATGATCTTATACTTACTGTATGAAAGGAGCTTCTTTTTATAAATAACATTTTATTGATTGATTGATTAAATAAATATCATGAATTTATATCCATGATGACTGTGAATAGCAACAGTAGTGCAGCGCACCAGGAGGCGGAGCTTTTATACTCCCTCAGATCTGATCCACTTCATAATCTGGTCTGACCAGGTCAGGTGTTACTGAAGTTTAAAATGATGAATAATTAAAATCCATAATTCAGACCAAAAACAACACAGTTGTTACAGAAAAGGTAGGAATGAAAGAACCCAGACAGGAAGCTGTTGATACTGTTAATGTGTAAAAGTGTGAGATTATTTATGATATTAATCTATAAGATGAAATATCACATTTATTAGATTAATATCATAAATAATCTCATGCTTTTACACATTCACAGTCAGCTGATGAAGCCTGTGTCTAGATCTGTATGTGTGATAAGAGGTAATCTAAATTAGTAACATACCCCATAAAACTCAATATCGTCCATCTGCGGCCAAAAATGGGCGTTTCCGTTTATCACGGGAACACCCTCTATCTGAAACAAGAATGCCCACCGCTTCTTCTTCGGCTGCTAGATGTGTAAAGAAAACAAGGTGGTGACACCTCCTGTCACTGTGGATGTTTTTTAATAATATATCAGAGGAAATAAACATATAAAGTTGATGTAAGAACAGTATGTGTCCATTTTAATGAGACAATAACTTCCTACACAATTTTGAGAGTGATTTGAGTTATAAATGTACTAAATATAAAAGCATTTTAATGTACATAGATTGTGAAAGCATTCGGCCCCCTTGAACTTTTCGACCTTTTGCCACATTTCAGCCTTCAAACATAAAGATATATAACTGTAATTTTTTGTGAAAAATTAAAAACAAGTGGGACACAATCATGAAGTGAAATAAAATTTATTGGATATTTCAAACATTTTTAATAAATAAAAAATTGAAAAATTGGGTGTGCAAAATTATTCAGCCCCTTTACTTTCAGTGCAGCAAACTCTCTCCAAAAGTTCAGTGAGGACCTCTGAATGATCCAATGTTGACCTAAATGACTAATGATGATAAATAGAATCCACCTGTGTGTAATCAAGTCTCCGTATAAATGCACCTGCTCTGTGATAGTCTCAGAGGTCAGTTTAAAGCGCAGAGAGCATCATGAAGACCAAGGAACACACCAGGCAGGTCCGAGATACTGTTGTGGAGAATTTTAAAGCCGGATTTGGATACAAAAAGATTTCCCAAGCTTTAAACATCCCAAGGAGCACTGTGCAAGCAATAATATTAAAATGGAAGGAGTATCAGACCACTGCAAATCTACAAAGACCCTCTAAACTTTCAGCTCATACAAGGAGAAAACTGATCAGAGATGCTGCCAAGAGGCCCATTATCACTCTGGATGAACTGCAGAAATGTACAGCTGAGGTGGGAGACTCTGTCCACAGGACAACAATCAGTCGTATACTGCACAACTCTGGCCTTTATGGAAGAGTGGCAAGAAGAAAGCCATTTCTTAAAGATATCCATAAAAAGTGTCGTTTAAAGTTTGCCACAAGCCACCTGGGAGACACACCAAACATGTGGAAGAAGGTGCTCTGGTCGGATGAAACCAAAATCAAACTTTTTGGCAACAATGCAAAACGTTATGTTTGGCGTAAACACAACACAGCTCATCACCCTGAACACACCATCCCCACTGTCAAACATGGTGGTGGCAGCATCATGGTTTGGGCTGCTTTTCTTCAGCAGGGACAGGGAAGATGGTTAAAATTGATGGGAAGATGGATGGAGCCAAATACAGGACCATTCTGGAAGAAAACCTGATGGAGTCTGCAAAAGACCTGAGACTGGAACGGAGATTTGTCTTCCAGCAAGACAATGATCCAAAACATAAAGCAAAATCTACAATGGAGTGGTTCACAAATAAACATATCCAGGTGTTAGAATGGCCAAGTCAAAGTCCAGACCTGAATCCAATCCAGAATCTGTGGAAACAACTGAAAACTGCTGTTCACAAACGCTGTCCATCCAACGTCACTGAGCTCCAGCTGTTTTGCAAGGAGGAATGGGCAAATATTCCAGTCTGTCAATGTGTAAAACTGATAGAGACAAACCCCAAGAGACTTACAGCAGTTATCACAGCAAAAGGTGGCGCTACAAAGTATTAACTTAAGGGGGCTGAATAATTTTGCACGCCCAATTTTTCAGTTTTTTATTTGTTAAAAATGTTTGAAATATCCAATAAATTTCGTTTCACTTCATGATTGTGTCCCACTTGTTGTTGACTCTTCACAAATATTACAGTTTTATATCTTTATGTTTGAAGGCTGAAATGTGGCAAAAGGTCGAAAAGTTCAAGGGGGCCGAATACTTTCGCAAGGCACTATATAAAAATATAAAACAAAGATCGTTTTAATGAACAAGTTGACACATTTAAGGCAGATGAAAAAACATTAAAACACTTAAATATTGCACTGAACAGTTTTTCATTTAATATGAACTACCAAGGCATGTTATATTTTATTTAAAAGCTTATTTTCTCAAGAAAACCACCACATCACTGAACATTTGTCCCAGTAACAGTAGGAATAAAAAGATCACTCAAGATAATGAAACAAATATAAATGGCTGTAAATATTTAGTAAATAACAAATCTAGTACATATCTTAAGTTTAAAAAAGTATAATTAAAATTGTCCTAATTGTATATGCCCTACACTCTGTAATTCAGCTTCCAGAGGAATATTTTCAGTGAAAGCTATGAAAGATATGGACAAAATAAATAGTAGATAGTGACTAGTGAAGTGAGTGGGAACATTGTGATAACTTATTACATTCTTACTAGTTAGTATTTCTCATTATTACTACTGGTTAATGACAAGTACAGAGTCAGTAGATAGAGAATCTTTATTCATCCCACAGTGGGGAACCAGTATAGAACAGGAATAAAACAGGATAACATTATAAACATCTGAAATATTAAGGATAAGTCCACTCTTTGTGCCTAAAAATCTTACCTGAGGTATAGACTATAAAAACTACTGTTTATACACTTAAGTAGTGTTGTGGTGGTCAAGACTGGTCTTGGTCTCGAGACCAAATTTTAAAGGTCTTGGTCTTGTCTCGGACTCGGGATTTTCCGTCAAGACCGTTCGAGACCAGCACTAATTCCTGCTATTTTTAAACTTTTTTATAATGTGATAATAACACGGAGAAGAACGGGATAAAACAATCCTTTAGTCATTATTTAATCCACCCTGTATAATGACCACAACCTTCCTTAATGTGACTGAGTGACGTGTGTGACACTCATACGTGTGTGGCTACGGTGTCAGTTTGGACCGCGGAGCGCAAGGGACATATGAACTAATCACCGGTAAAAATCCCAGTAAAACTTCAGAAAACAATCACCAGTAATAAATATTATCTCCCTGGTAAAGACAGTTGCTCTAATAACTGGTAAAATGATAAACTGATGATATTACAGCCTGTGAAGGCTGGATAGGGGACGCACTTACTCTGCTTCTGGGTCCTAGTGCCAGCCGAGCGGTGAAGTCTGTTCTGTTTACTGTGTTTACTGAGGTCAGTGTGTGTTTAATAAGTCTGTGTGTGTTTAATAAGTCTGTGTGTGTTTAATAAGTCAGTGTGTGTTTAATAAGTCTGTGTGTGTTTAATAAGTCTGTGTGTGTTTAATAAGTCTGTGTGTGTTTAATAAGTCTGTGTGTTTAATAAGTCTGTGTGTGTTTAATAAGTCTGTGTGTGTTTAATAAGTCTGTGTGTTTAATAAGTCTGTGTGTGTTTAATAAGTCTGTGTGTGTTTAATAAGTCTGTGTGTGTTTAATAAGTCTGTGTGTGTTTAATAAGTCCGTGTGTGTTTAATAAGTCCGTGTGTGTGTTTAATAAGTCCGTGTGTGCTTAATAAGTCTGTGTGTGTTTAATAAGTCAGTGTGTGTTTAATAAGTCCGTGTGTGTTTAATAAGTCCGTGTGTGTTTAATAAGTCTGTGTGTGTTTAATAAGTCCGTGTGTGTTTAATAAGTCCGTGTGTGTGTTTAATAAGTCTGTGTGTGTTTAATAAGTCAGTGTGTGTTTAATAAGTCTGTGTGTGTTTAATAAGTCTGTGTGTGTTTAATAAGTCTGTGTGTGTTTAATAAGTCTGTGTGTGTCCGTGTGAAAGTCTGCATGTTTATGCCTCTGTCCATCCACTCTTTTCATTATATCCATGTCTTTTAAGGCTTTATTACATAATGTCGGCTGTAGTCTGGGCCGCCGCCATCTTGGTTTATGTCGTCACCAGCGCGTCATCACCACAGAGTTGCACTAGCACAGAATGAGTCAAATAACTGTAAAGAGGTCTTATATTAGTCTATTTTCTTTTTAAAGTGGTGTTTTAGACTCCAATTACATTTATGTATATAATATGTTCCCCACAATATAAACAGGTTCACAATATAATTATTATTTATAGTTTCTGTTTCCACTGTATCCAGAATAATAATAATAATTCTCAACAAGAAATATTGATTAATTTGTTACATGACTTTTCCAGTGTTTGAGTTTGTTTTATTTAGTTTCACATCTACCTGTAGCTCTATGTTTTTTACACTGATGACAACTTGTTTGTAGTTTTATTTCAGAAAGTTTCACTTTTACAGTTACAGTTGGAAACCTTTGTTAATTGAATATTCTAGTTATATTACAGTAACCAAATTAAACTATATCAACTAAGTGAATTAATAAAAATAACCTGTGTAAAGGCTTTTTCAAACTAAAAAATTATCTTGTGAAATCTGTGACCTGTTAAACCTGCACAACTCAAAGAATCAGAATCAAGAATCATTATTTCTTGGCAGAAATACTTTTAAACACTTGCTGTACATTTAGCTGACATAAAAATCTTGTTTTCAAATGTGTAGAATAATTGTGAATTTATCAGTAGCAGTAGTAGTTTTAATATTTTAGTTAATTTTTTGCAGGCACCTTTTTTGTCTGTCAAATGTATTTAAAATAAACTAAAATTAAAGAGAGAATGTTATTTAACTGTTGAACCTTGTCATAGTTTTATTTATTTATATATTTTTTTAAATTGAAAAAAATGTTTATGGTCTTGGTCTTGGTCTCGGTCTTGGTCTTGACTCGGTCTCGGCTCCCGAAAGTCTTGGTCTTGTCTTGGTCTCGGTGCATTCTGGTCTCGGGCAAGTCTTGGTCTCGGATAGTGTGGTCTTGAACACAACACTACACTTAAGTATATAAATACCAAGAGTAAGTTTAGTATGCTGTTAGCAGTAGGTTCAGACTAAAGTGTTTACAGTGATGTTTATGTATCAGCAGCATAGCTCATGGACAGAATAAACAGCAGGTAAAGTGACTCGTCAACTGTCCGTGGAAACTGTTCTCACATCCTCTCATGTTCAGTACCTGAGATTACATACACACAGACATAGTCAGAGGTTTTTCTGAATCAATCAATTCATTTATTACAGATGAACAGAAATGAATCAACAACAATATTAAATCAATAGAAGAACAGACACTCATCTAGAACACAGCTGTGGTCCTCAGGGTCGTCTCACTCCCTGGGCCTCAAACCTAGATTTCTGAGCATTTTATTCTATGTCATCTGGTGTTTCTTCTCCTTTGCCTGGAACATGGCTGGGTCATGTGACTTCTTTAGTTATGATACGTCAAACATTAGTGATTGCCAGGGTCAAACATGAGCTCATCACAGATAAAGACGTACATGCAGGAAAACATTTATTAGTCAAAGCACAGATTTCAAAAGTTACAGTATTTATTTAATTAGAAGATTAGAAGATTTACATTTACAAATCACATGATCAGTTTATTAGTTAAAGATGACATTTACTGGTGATTTAAAGTGACACAAATTATGTTTAGGATTATTGATTTATTCATTATTATTGATCATTTATGGGTCTATGGTGTCTGATTATTTGATTAGGTTTGTCTATGGGAGTTGTTTAACGTAAGTTTAATTTTTAAAATATAATTTTTTGTTAATGATGTAGACTTTGTGCATTTGGGGTCAAACTGACATTTTAGTGTAACTCTGAGTGTCCTAGTTATTTATATCTGATTTGTTTCATCGCTTACGCACTTGCTTGTGTTATTGTTTGATTTAGATTAAATTGAAATCAGACGTTTTAAAACAGTTTGTTTTTGTCCTGTGGGGCTTTGAAAAAAGATAGGCTGATTGTTTTTTATTAACAGGATTAATGAGTATAAAAATATATAATTCTAGTATTACACACACAAATAAACCATGAATAATAAACCATTCAAACAAAACAATACTACAGTATTACACAATAGTTACTACAGAGATGAGTGACATGTATGGAGTCAGCTGTGTTCATTGGTTATTGTAAAGTCTGACTGCAGCTTGCACATTTATCAAAGTTGTGGACATGATGTTTTTCTTCTTCTTCTTTTTTGATGTTTTATGGCAGTTTGCAACTGAGACATGTGCATTACTGCCACCTACTGGATTCTAGGTGGACCAGAATTTAAGAAGACCAAAACAAAAAAAAAATAATAAAATAAAATAAATAATGTAAATAACCCTCCCCCACTCCCATTAGACCCTCAGAAATTCACCACAGACATGTACGGAAGTGATGTCGTTCCTTCTTATTCTTCTTTAATGCTTTCCAGCAAGCTTTACCCTGGGATGCTCAATGCTGCCACCTTGATGTCGTTGATGCATAACTTCCTCTGATTGGTTGATGAAAAACTAACAGGAATACCCATAGGGCGCCCAGCCGCAGACAGACCCTTCTCCTAAAACTTGGTCAATGATTTTATAAAAAATCATTTTGTGGAGGTAAATATTCCTGGGGTCAGATTGACCCCAAGGGTAAAATGTGTTGGTGATATTTGAGGATAATAGGAGGTTCAGAATGTGTGAACAGACTTTTTCCAGTGGATTTTGACCAAAGCTATAAATGAAATCAAGGATCAACAAACAAACAAACATCCTGAATAACGACTCACTTATTGATACATGAACAATAATCATGTTTAACATGTGAAATGTGTGACTTTTTAAAGAGCTGAGGGTCAGACTTCTCTAAAATCTTGTGAGAACTGTCACCTCAATTAGCCTGAGCGGCAGTTCTCGTGAGATTAGTGCTGACAGCAGCAACAAACCCAGAAATAACTCAGAAAAGAGATGAATGAATGAAGATGTTCTGGTGAAAAAAACAAAGAACTGGTGTAAATATGTTGTAAAATGTGACACAGAGTTTAACGTCCTAAAGACCATCAGGATGGGACACAGTTACACGTTCTGTTAGATTAATAACTGGGATTTTAACGTCTCCCACAGAGGAAGGAACCATGTAAGTTACCATGAAAAATCAGCCAATCAAAAGCGCCACAAATATACACTGTTTATAAAGTGTTAAATAATGTAAAGTATGTAATAAATATCTATAATAAGTCATTAGTGAATACCAGAGAACCACATGAGTGAGTATGAGAAATTACAAGTAAATATATAATAAAATAAAATGTTAATTTTTAAACTTAAAGACAAGCATTGTGAAATTAACAGTAAATATACAATGTGTTGACTTGTATATAAACTGTAAGTATATTAAATAAACACATGTGCTTCATATACACATTTATGTTTTTATTTAGGCTGTTTTATAATTTAGGAATTAGTGCAGGGCGATATATCGAGATTCAAGATGTATCGAGTTTTCTATTTTGGCAATATAGAAATATATATATATATATATATATATATATATATATATATATATATATATATAATAACTTATTATATATCAAATGTATATAATATCATTATGTATCATTATGTATATAATAACTTATGTATCAAAATACTAGTTTTAGGAGTCGCTGCTTTTACTTCTCAGAACAACATGTAAAGCTCAGTTAGATGATTAATGAGTGTCACATATTGATCAGCTGTTTGTTAATAAATGTACCTGGTGTAGCATTTAGCATCAGCAAATTTAACCCAGAATGGTTTTTCTGGTCAGACTTCATTTGAAATAAAATTATGTAGATTTATATCATATATCATCATTTAGATAAAATATATTGAGATATGAGTTTTGGTTCATATCACCAGCCCTAGTAGGAATGTTCAAAACATTTAAATGTTAATAAAGGTCGACCTACCAGATTCTAATCACATCATTGTATTTAGTAAGTAGTTGACAAGTGGGTATTTTAGATTTCTTGTACATCTATATTAAAATATAAGGAATACTGGAGCTTAGTTGGGAGGGTGGGACGGATCGTAGTGGATGCCAGAGAATTTCCCTTATTTTCAAATCCAAAATTTGACAGGTATGATTTAACTATGTCATATGACTTATTAATAAAACACACGTTTATAAGACTCCTTGTTTTCCAACCAAACCACCTCCAACAACGCAGAAGAAGAATAAGAGGAAACTACTTTAAAAAAAAATCAGAAGAAGAACAACAGGAGAAATGGACTCTCGGTACATGCAACTTTATTTGTCTTAACAAAGACATCAATAAATCTGATCAATTACGATGCGTCTCTATTGACAGAGATCTTCATTATAACGGTTGTACTAGACGACGGCATCACGTTCACTTGATAAATTGTTGCCTCATCTTGGCTATAATAATAATAATAATAATAATAATAATAAATATATATTCCATCAAAGACAGAACAGATAAACACATACGACACCAATCCATGTACTGTTTGTTCTTTGGTTATTTATGTATTTATTTATTTATTGTAGGAAGAGGGCCAGAGATAAACACTTATTTCACATGTCTTTAAAATGTTCAAAATAAGGTTAATCTTATTGTGTGTGTAGATCTGAGGGGTGTTCCATAAAGGAGGGTTAACAAACTCTGAGTTTATCCATAAACTCTGGGTCAACATACCATGCGATGGGAAACTCTGTTTATCTGATTCCATTACAGCTGGTATGAAGTGGGTTAATCAACCCTGAGTATGTAAACCTTGGGTTACTGACGTGCACGCACGATAAAAAGCCATCATCAATGGATCGAAGATGACTCGAGCTGCCATGACAACCAAACAGAAGAGAGTGATTTATTCACCGTAATGGGTGAAATAAGCTGGTGTTTGATGAATATGAGCCTGTTCTAAAGGTGTGTTCAGTCTTTAGTGACTATAGTGGCTTAAATCACCTGTAATTAGTCACACTTTTTGGTCCTTTCATCATTTTATTGCTTCAGTGACGTGAAGAGTGGTGAATAATATGAATAAAATGTGTCTGAGGAGACGTGTCAGCAGCATAGGATGTCTGCATAGAGTCCTCCTGTTACACTGGATATAAAGACAGTAAATGCCGCTTGATATCGAATCAATTATATTGATTTTTAATGTAATATTGTCGCCAGAGTCATCTCAACGTCCTAAAAAATGTCATAAAAAAACACTGAAGCGGGACGTGAACCCACGACCCTTTACTACCAAGAGCAGCGGCACAATTCACTGCGCCATCATAACTTCATATATGCATGATATACAGATTTAACTGTATTACAATATAAGACAACAATCAAGCCTTAAAAGTGGATTTATTGAAATGATCATCTCCTCCTTTATATTATCCACAGGTTTGTATTCAGTGAACTTTACTACAGACGTCAGTAGATGTTAATGCAGATCAACCTCTCAGTGACTTTCACTTAATGATTTGTATCCACAATGTTAGAAAGAAAACTACCGTTTGCACAAAAACAAAAAAAAAAGTAAATCAACACAACATTAGTAATGATGTGAACACGTCTGTGGTGTGTGATGTTACTAATGTGTTTCAGAGAAAATTGTTAAGGTTCATTAAAGTGTTCAGAAACGGTGTTCAGGTGGGCGGAGCCAGGTAGAAACCCAGGGTTTCTTTGATAAAACCTGCCAGCGACCAGGTTTAGTTCATGGACAATGTTGCCATGGTAACATACTCAGAGAAGAACATACCTCGCGTTTAGGAATGAGATACTGAGAGTTTCCCTCATTTGAGCCTGAACATACTCAGAGTTTGAACATAACCTACTTTATGGAATAAACCTCAGGTCCAGGACCTGTGGAGGGAAACCAGGTGCAGATTTCAGTTCTGGTTCTGTTCACGCTGACAGAATGTGACGTCCTTAAACTCTCGCTCTATTTTTCGTAAATATCCAAATTCCTCACATCAACAAGATTTCTCCATTAACATTTTGAATTTAAAAAAAAAAAGACTATATATATATGCTTTTTTAAATGAAGTTTGCCTCCAATTAGAGGGTCTATCACTTAGTACCAGTGACAACTACTGGTTACACAGAGACAGCCAATAGAATGTCCTGGTTTGATTGTAAGGTTTACACTTTAAGATGGAAATTGTTTTCTATAAATCTTCTTTTAATTTCTTTAGAAACTAGAGATCTATTAAACTTCTATTATATTTCACTGGGTTTAGTTTAGTGTAATATTTACAGGTTGTTAAGAGCTAAATAAACCATAATTTCCCTACATATGTCTTCTTTCTGTAATAGCTGCTGTACTACTGATGAACTTCTCTCTGAAAAAGAAATATGTATAAAAATACTGTCACACTTATTATGTTGATTATGTTTATTAAGCATTTTTTAATGAATATATCCTCATTCAGAGAGTGATGGTTTGTTTTTGAAGTAATAAATATCATCTGAAGTTACTCACTACTTGAGTACTTTTTTTTTACAAGTACTTTTCCTTCTACCTGAGTAATTATATATTATGAAGTAATAGTACTTTTACTCTACCCACCACTGGTTGATGTTTCATTGTTTTTATTGGTTGATTGGTAATGCAGCACACCTGAGTGGAAACACACACACACACACATACACATCAGTGTTACACTCTCAGTCTGTGTGTGTGTGTTCCAGGACCAGGAAGCAGCTCACATCTGGATCTGGATCTGTTCCTGGACCCAGCTGTGTGTCCTTTAGAAGTGACCAGTCCATGGGCATACCCATTGTCTTCAAAGGAGGTCCATCTACTGACCCACAGTGAGTCCACATAAAGAAGGTTGCTGGTTGTCTTCCTGATGGTCCAGGGGCCTCATTTATTGATCCGTTCATAGAACTGGTTCTAAATACGTTCAGACCAATGAAATGTAGAATGTGCACCAGTACAAAAAGAATCAGTATTTATGAAGCGTGTGGACAGAGGTCGTACACACAGCAGTGTTGATTTATCCCACCTGTTCTAAAGCTAGCACATGTTCAGGATCATTTACATTAAGACACACCTCCATTTGACCATATATGGTAGCAGCGATCCTTTTAACCCTCCTATTATTCTTGGGGTGAATTTGACCCCATTCACTGTTTATCACTCAAAAAATAATAGACTTTTTTTGCTTTATATTTTATGACTTTTCCTAATTTGATACAATTGATTAAACATAAGATGATCATGATGACATTTATTCTTTGTGATGAACACATATTACACACATTGGTGTAAAACGTGTGTGTGTGTGACTTTACATCTCCACACCTACAGAGTTGATATATGACATTGTAAAGTAAAACTGATATTTAATTTTTTCATTTTCAAACATGTGAAACCCCTCACACACAAAAAACAACCACAAAAACATAAAAAAACCCATAAAGTAAAAAATAAATAAATAAATACTCTGTTAAAAGAGGAGTGAAACTTTATAGTGAATAACTCCATAGGAATGTGTATGAACTGTGTATGAATGATGGTGGTGGTCAGAGGGGCCGTAGGCACCAAATGGTAGCCACACTTCTGTCAGTCTGCCCCAGGGCACCTGTGGCTACAATGTAGCTTACCACCACTAGTATGACTGGTGTGAATTGTTTCTGTTCACAATTTGAGTTTTTATTATTATTATGTATTTTACAAAAAAGAAATAGAAATAAGTAAATAAATGTCTATAAGGGGGGAGCAGGGAGGGGGTGGGGTCACCAACATCAATCACTATGGTTCATTGTGTGAGAGTCATGAATGTTCACCACACATCAGAAAATATTTAGATGAAAACTATTCCAGATAAATTAATTGTAATATAAAAGTTTGACCTGATGGTGGCGCTAGAGAACAGGTTAATGTTTATTATCAAGGCCTTATTTATGGATTCAACTAATAAACAAAGTGTCTGACACTAAGGCCCTATGCTACTAATCTAGATTATTATATCCTGGATTAATCTGTTAGCTTCAACTAACCAAACATTCCCTGTCAGAGAGAAGCTGTCCTATGAAGGTTGATAACAACACGGTAATTATACCCAAGTGTTTTCAGCCTGGGTACATGCACGTTCACATGAAAGGGGTGGAGCTAGCAGCGTCTGACCAATCACTACAATGGAGAAAACTGGCAGAGTGTCTTTACAGGAGGAACAGCCTATGATCTTATACTTGCTGTATGAAAGGAGCTTCTTTTTATAAATACAATACAATTTGATTGATTGATTGATTGATTGATTAAATAATTATCATTAATTTATATCCATGACGACAGTGAAGAGCAACATTGTTAGTGCTGCACACCAGAAGGCGGAGCTTTTAAACTCCCCCAGATCTGATCCACTTCATAACCTGGTCCGACCAAATTTAAAATGATGAATAATTAAAATCCATAATTCAGACCAAAAACAACACAGTTGTTACAGAAAAGGCAGGAATGAAAGAACCTAGACAGGAAGCTGCTGATACTGTTGTTACGTACAGCTAGGCTGGCAGTAGGGTAAATCGCCCCTCCCCATCTTCAGATAGCCACTCAGCTGCACTCCGCTCTGCTGTCGGTAGCGCCTCGTCTGTGGGCGCGTGCTCGTCTGGTCAGCGTTTGACAGCCGCAGGCACAGCCGTGCCTTGACTGGCTGGACACTGCTGGATCCTTTTGATTCTAAGGTTATGGTTTGGGTTTAGACCTGACGGGATCAGGAGTACTGTTTTCATGTTTTCTTTGGGTGGGTTTAGACGGGGTTGGTTTTCATTTCTTAGTTTGGGTGTGGCCCCAGCTCCGCGGGCCCTGTACAGGGTTAACCTGGCACTGCACCTTTTTGTTCTGTTTAGCTGACTCGTCAGGTCCAACTTTCAGTTCTTACTTTGTCAATCGTTACCTTGTCTTTCTTTGTTTTTTTGTTAGTTTTGGGACATGGGATTTAGGGTTTTGCTGATAGCTCCTTTTTCCTCAGGAAACAGTGAAAACCCAGCAATCCTGGCACTGCATAAATAAAAATGTTAAAATTGTATATCCTGGTTTCCCCCTGTCCTTTATAAATATGTTAATTCCTTTCGGGTCGTAACACTGTTAATGTGTAAAAGTGTGAATACGTTAAATGACTATGTCATAAAACTTATTAATAAAACATGCATTTATAAAACACGGTGTTTGCCAACTAAACCACCTCCAACAACACAGAAGAAGAACAAGAGGAAACTACCACTAAAAAAATCAGAAGAAGAAGAACAGCGTAAATGAACACTTGGTACATGCACCAATACAACTTTATTTGTCTTAACAAAAAGATCAATAAAGCTGATCAGTTACGATGCGTCTCTATAGATATTAGATGATAACAGAGATCTTCATCATAACGGCTGTAGTTGACGACGGCATCACGTTCACTTGATAAATCATTACCTCGGCTCCTTGTGACAGTGAGACATATAATAATAATAATAATAATAATAATAATTAAAGCCGCGAGCGGCGTCATAGGTTCCGATGAAGCGGCCGGGGGCGGTAACCCACGGTCACGTATACCACTGTTTTGGGAAGTGGCCTGAGCAAATTTGGTGTAAATTGGTGTAAAAACAACTGAGATATGGCATTTACCAAGAAATGGCGAAAGATTTTCTTGTCATGATAGGCCCCTCCCACTTTTCACAGCCTGCTCTATTTGCCATAGCAATGTGCTTCCATCTAATAAGATTCATCCTACAGTGTTTTGAAGTCAACACGACATATTGTCTGTCCGCTACAGCTGCTCGTGTAGGACGACCACAGAAGCGGCGCCCTCTGAGAACGCAAGGCATTGTGGGTAAATTGGTTATCGTTTGTTGTTTAGCTCTGGACAGTGATCGTGTGTATCAAAGATGAAGCAGTTTGAACATTGCATTCTAGAGTTATAAGCTTTTTCCTATTACAGCGTGCTGATGGCGAAGGATTTTCCTGTCATGATAGGCCCCTCCCACTTTTCACAGCCTGGTATATTTTCCATCGCAATGTGCTTCCATCTAATAAGATTCATCCTACAGTGTTTTGAAGTCAACACGACATGTCGTCTTGCCGCTAGAGCTGCTGGCGTAGGACGGCCCAAGAAGCGGCGCCCTCTGAGAGCGCAAGGCATTGTGGGTGTTTTTGGTTATCGTTTGTTGTTTGGGGCTGTACGGTCATCATGTCTATCAAATATGAAGCACTTTGAACTTTGCATTCTGGAGTTGTAAGCGTTTTCGTATAACGGCGTAGTTATGGCGATGGATTTTCCTGTGTCATGATAGGCCCCTCCCACTTTTCACAGCCTGCTCTATTTGCCATAGCAATGTGCTTCCATCTAATAAGATTCATCCTACAGTGTTTTGAAGTCAACACGATATATCGTCTGTCCGCTACAGCTGCTCGTGTTGGACGACCACAGAAGCGGCGCCCTCTGAGAACGCAAGGCATTGTGGGTAAATTGGTTATCGTTTGTTGTTTAGCTCTGGACAGTGATCGTATGTATCAAATATGAAGCAGTTTGAACTTTGCACTCTAGAGTTATAAGCGTTTTCGTATATATGGCGTTGTTATGGCGAGGGATTTTCGTGTGTCATTATAAGCCCCTCCCACTGACCACAGTCTGTTGTTTCTTCAATAGGAATTTGCTCCCCTCTGTGTAGGTTCATCCTACAATGTTTTGAAGTCAACACGACATATCGTCTGTCCGCTACAGCTGCTCGTGTTGGACGACCACAGCAGCGGCACCCTCTGAGAACGCAAGGCATTGTGGGTAAATTGGTTATCATTTGTTGTTTAGCTCTGGACAGTGATCGTGTGTATCAAAAATGAAGCAGTTTGAACTTTGCATTCTAGAGTTATAAGCTTTTTCCTATTACAGCGTGCTGATGGCGAAGGCTTTTCCTGTCATGATAGGCCCCTCCCACTTTTCACAGCCTGCTCTATTTGCCATAGCAATGTGCTTCCATCTAATAAGATTCATCCTACAGTGTTTTGAAGTCAACACGATATATCGTCTGTCTGCTACAGCTGCTCGTGTTGGACGACCACAGAAGCGGCGCCCTCTGAGAGCGCAAGGCATTGTGGGTGTTTTTGGTTATCGTTTGTTGTTTAGCTCTGGACAGTGATCGTATGTATCAAATATGAAGCAGTTTGAACTTTGCACTCTAGAGTTATAAGCGTTTTCGTATATATGGCGTTGTTATGGCGAGGGATTTTCGTGTGTCATTATAAGCCCCTCCCACTGACCACAGTCTGTTGTTTCTTCAATAGGAATTTGCTCCCCTCTGTGTAGGTTCATCCTACAGTGTTTTGAAGTCAACACGACATGTCGTCTGTCCGCTACAGCTGCTCATGTTGGATGACCACAGAAGCGGCGCCCTCTGAGAACGCAAGGCATTGTGGGTAAATTGGTTATCGTTTGTTGTTTGGGGCTGTACGGTCATCATGTCTATCAAATATGAAGCACTTTGAACTTTGCATTCTGGAGTTGTAAGCGTTTTCGTATAACGGCGTACTTATGGCGAGGGATTTTCGTGTGTCATTATAAGCCCCTCCCACTGACCACAGTCTGTTGTTTCTTCAATAGGAATTTGCTCCCCTCTGTGTAGGTTCATCCTACAGTGTTTTGAAGTCAACAAGACATATCGTTTGTCCGCTACAGCTGCTCGTGTTGGACGACCACAGATGGCGAAGAATTTTCCAGTGATATTTTAGGCCCCTCCCACTGACCACAGTCTGTTGTTTCTTCAATAGGAATTTGCTCCCCTTTGTGTAGGTTCATCGTACAGTGTTTTGAAGTCAACACGACATATCGTCTGTCCGCTACAGCTGCTCGTGTTGGACGACCACAGAAGCGGCGCCCTCTGAGAACGCAAGGCATTGTGGGTAAATTGGTTATCTTTTGTTGTTTAGCTCTGAACAGTGATAGTGTTTATCAAATATGAAGCAGTTTGAACTTTGCATTCTAGAGTTATAAGCTTTTTCCTATTACAGCGTGCTGATGGCGAAGGATTCTCCTGTGTCATGATAGGCCCCTCCCACTTTTCACAACCTGGTTTATTTTCCATAGCAATGTGCTTCCATCTAATAAGATTCATCCTACAGTGTTTTGAAGTCAACACGACATATCGTCTGTCCGCTACAGCTGCTCGTGTTGGACGACCACAGAAGCGGCGCCCTCTGAGAACGCAAGGCATTGTGGGTAAATTGGTTATCGTTTGTTGTTTAGCTCTAGACAGTGATCGTATGTATCAAATATGAAGCAGTTTGAACTTTGCACTCTAGAGTTATAAGCGTTTTCGTATATATGGCGTTGTTATGGCGAGGGATTTTCGTGTGTCATTATAAGCCCCTCCTACTGACCACAGTCTGTTGTTTCTTCAATAGGAATTTGCTCCCCTCTGTGTAGGTTCATCGTACAGTGTTTTGAAGTCAACACGACATATCGTCTGTCCGCTACAGCTGCTCGTGTTGGACGACCACAGAAGCGGCGCCCTCTGAGAACGCAAGGCATTGTGGGTAAATTGGTTATCGTTTCTTGTTTAGCTCTGGACAGTGATCGTGTGTATCAAAAATGAAGCAGTTTGAACATTGCATTCTAGAGTTATAAGCTTTTTCCTAGAACGGCGTCCTGTTGATGCTAACCGTGTACATGACCTTAAATGACACAGGTCGAAAACACAAGGCATGATGGGAAATGTTTCAAAGCAGTCATGACCAAGCTTGGGCACATGTCCTTTGTGTGAAATTTGAAGCTGATTGAAGTTTGTGTGTCAGAGTTATGGAGATTTGGAATTTTTTGCGTGCTAACAAAAATTAGCATTGCATTTTTGTGGCGGCGCCACGACCAAACCGTGACAGATACGAAAATTCTTTTGATAACTTTTCATCTTCAATGGGTCCTATATGGTGTTGCCAAGTTTTAAGCGAATCGGATGAATCCCCTCAGACTAGTTCGCGCAGATGCGTTTCGAGGGCGAAACGCCATTTTTGACCTTTGACCCAAGATGGCTGACTTCCTGTTTGGTTTTGGGCGGGGTCACAATGTAACTTTTTGCTCATTCTGGGGCGGAGACTACACGTGGCGATTTTCGTACATATCGGTCAAACCTGGCGGTCGTGCGGTTCCATCGTTTTTTTGGCGGCGAAAACGCACGCTACGCGTGCGTTTTCTGTCCGTTTTTTTTCACGCCACCTAATTATCAAATTTTTCGCCAGGCCTGAGGTGCGTGCAAATTTCGGTGAGTTTTCGGGCATTTTTAGGGGGTCGAATTAGCGATCAAAGGCGGGCGGGGTATAATAATAATAAAACGATATAATAGCGAAAACAATAGGTTCCTCTGTCCCATTCTGGGACATCGGAACCTAATTAAAGCCGCGAGCGGCGTCATAGGTTCCGATGAAGCGGCCGGGGGCGGTAACCCACGGTCACGTATACCACTGTTTTGGGAATTGGCCTGAGCAAATTTGGTGTAAATTGGTGTAAAAACAACTGAGATATTGCATTTACCAAGAAATGGCAAAAGATTTTCCTGTCATGATAGGCCCCTCCCACTTTTCACAGCCTGCTCTATTTGCCATAGCAATGTGCTTCCATCTAATAAGATTCATCCTACAGTGTTTTGAAGTCAACACGACATGTCGTCTTTCTGCCAGAGCTGCTGGCGTAGGACGGCCCAAGAAGCGGCGCCCTCTGAGAGCGCAAAGCATTGTGGGTGTTTTTGGTTATCGTTTGTTGTTTGGGGTTGTACGGTCATCATGTGTATCAAATATGAAGCACTTTGAACTTTGCATTCTGGAGTTGTAAGCGTTTTCGTATAACGGCGTAGTTATGGCGAAGGATTTTTCTGTGTGATTATAGGCCCCTCCCACTGGCCATGATGGGTAATTTGGTCATCGAGCGTTGTTCATGGATGGACAATCATCGTGTGTATCAAATATGAAGCAGTTTGAATTTAGCATTCTAGAGTTATAAGCTTTTTCCTATTACAGCGTGCTGATGGCGAAGAATTCTCCTGTGTCATGATAGGCCCCTCCCACTTTTCACAGCCTGGTATATTTTCCATCGCAATGTGCTTCCATCTAATAAGATTCATCCTACAGTGTTTTCAAGTCAACACGACATATCGTCTTTCCGTTACAGCTGCTCGTGTAGGACGACCACAGAAGCGGCGCCCTCTGAGAACGCAAGGCATTGTGGGTAAATTGGTTATCGTTTGTTGTTTAGCTCTGGACAGTGATCGTGTGTATCAAATATGAAGCAGTTGATCTTTGCAATCTAGAGTTTATAAGCGTTTTTGTATAACGGCGTAGTTATGGCGAGGGATTTTCATGTGTCATTATAGGCCCCTCCCACTGGCCATGATGGGTAATTTGGTCATCGAGCGTTGTTCATGGATGGACAATCATCGTGTGTACAAATATGAAGCAGTTTTGAACTTTGCATTCTAGAGTTATAGAGTTTTCTTATAACGGCGTTAGTTATGGCGAGGGATTTTCGTTGTGTCATTATAGGCCCCCTCCCACTGGCCATGATGGGTAATTTGGTCATCGAGCGTGTTCATGGATGGACAATCATCGTTGTGTATCAAATATGAAGCAGTTTAAACTTTGCATTGAAGCGTTATAAGCATTTTTCCTATTATAGCGTGCTGATGGCGAAGGATTCTCCCGTGTCATTATAGCCCCTCCCACTGATCACAGCTTTTTTTTTCTTCCATAGCAATTTGCTCCCCTCTGTGTAGGTTCATCCTACAGTGTTTT